>NW_006159877.1:144250-167141 GCF_000334495.1 Tupaia belangeri chinensis
CGGTGGCAGCTCTGGCTTGAGGGAGAGAGCAGAGGAGTGGAAGGAGCAGCTGGCCCGCTCAGCTAGGAGATTCTTGCCGATGAATACTCTGGAAAACACTTTGATTATGACATCCTTCCCTCCCTTCATAGTTCTCTCGTTCACTGGCTGCCATTTCAGACTCCCTGGAACACTGTTCCTTGTGGGGCTTGTGTTTGGCAGCATATGCGTGGTGTGATGCTCACGGACGAGAAATGTTAGAGCCTGGGATACATGCTACATGAACCCTGAGATGCGCCAGGGCCCCTGGGAGTTCCCAGATGAAAGGCCATCAGTCCCTGAGCAGGCCAGGCTGGGGCCTTGCAGCTTCATGCCTCGTCATGCTCGCATCAGATCATTGGGTCCGCCCCAGGCCAGCTCTGTGGTTCAGGGAGTGTATGCTGGGAGATGTCTCTCTGCTGCAGAGAATGTAAAGATGGGGTGGAGAACAGAGATGATGGGTCAGGAATACAGGAAGATGGGAGGCTTGTGACCAATCATCCTAATAAGACTTCCTTCAACCCCTGGAGGGAGTGCTGTTCATCAGTAATGTGTTCACAGAGCACATATTTTAATTGTAATTATTCTTGTCAGGCTGGCTAAAATTTACAAAACAAACACTAGACAGCTTCTAAGGAAGAAAGAAAACAGGGACTAAGTGGCTTTGCCGCTGGATGGAGACTCCCAACCAGCTTTCTGTCCACTGGGCTCAGCAGCTGAAGCTCTGAAAGGATGCGGAAACCATGAACCAGCACTAGGTCCCCCCAGCCTGCTGTGACAAATAAAGCACTTCTCACCCCAGAAACAGTGTTCAAAGGGTCACCATGAACGTGTGGTACAAGACAAGAGCACAGAGCAGGCTGCCAGCATCCAGAATCCATGTAAGCTGAAACTATAGAAGTATACATGAAAATCCAGGACTACTGAGAAAATCGCTAGTGTATTTTATTTAGGAAAAATACTGAATACTTTGAAACTAAAAGGGAATAGTACTATTCTTTCATTTTTATATCTCTACTCTGAAAAATCGTGAGAAGAATGTTTCCATGTACAAAAATAACTATAGTCAGAGATTCTTACTCACAGGAAAAGAGCACTCTGATAAAAAGCAGTTAGCAAGATTAAATGAGTTTTTTAAATTATTGTTTTAATTTTCAGAATAATTTTATATTTTACATAAAGCCCCCATTAACAGAGAACTTTACATTTGTCCATCTGACAGAGATTTCCTCCCCTGCACCTCACACACATCTCTCACCTCCCACTCTGCCATTCACTACCCTATTAGTCTCTAGCCTCCACACCCATCCTGTCCACCATCACGCTTTATGTCTTAAGAATTATTTATTTATTTATTTATTTATTTACATTTGTTTTTATTTTTTTTAATTTGACGAGAGAGAGAAAGAAACAGAAAGGGAGAGAGCAAGCAGCTGGACCTGGTGGGAATCCAGTGCCTCTAACCACCATGCCACCTGCTGGGCCCCCATCACATCTTTAGATCTCTTTATCTCTTCTACATGGGGCAGATACTTGGTACAAATTAGGTGGGAATATACATTGTGTATCTTTCAAAATTTGGTTTGCTTCGCTCAACATTGAGTTTTCCATATTCATCCACTTCGAGTCATTGTTTCTTAGAGCTGAATTACATTCCAAGATATATATGTGCCACAGATTTTCAACCCAATCATCAGTTCTTGACTCTTAAGTTAGTTCCATGTTTTAGCAATTGTAAATAGTGCTGCAAAAAACTTGGAGGTAGAAATGTCTTTCTGACTGGTTTCTATCCTTTGGGTAAATACCAAAAAGAAGGATTACTGGGTCATATGGTAGTCCTAGGTATAGGTTCTTGAGGAACCTCCATATAGTTCTCCACAGAGGATGTACTAATTTACATTCCCACCGGTAGTGTAAGAGGGTTTTCTTTTCACCACAGCTTCGCCAGCACTTGCTGTTGTACTTGTTCTTCTTCTTCTCCTTCTCCTCCTCCTTCTTTTTTATCCTAGCCATTCACACTGGGGTTAAATGTTATCTCATTGTGGTTTTATTTGCATTTCTCTTACAAAAGACTTTGAACTTTTTAAATATTCTTCTTGGTCATTCATAAGTCTCCCTTGGAGAGTTGTCCATTCAATTCATTTGCCATTTTTTAAATTGGATTATTCAATTTTTTGTGTCTGAGTTTAAACTACTTGAGTTTCCTATATATATCCTAGATATCAACCCATTCTCTGAAGAATAACTTGCAAATATTTCCTCTCATTTTGAGAATTTTCTTTTCATCCTAATTATTGTTTCCTTTGCTATGAGGAAACTTTTTAGTTTGACGTTATGGTAATCACGTCTGTCTTGAGGATTATTTTTAGTGCATTAGGGACTATGGGTTTTTCATAGATGGCTTTTATTGTGTTGGGAAATGGCCCTTCTATGCTGATTTTACTGAGAGTCTTGATCATGAAGGGATGTTGTATCTTGTCAAATGCTTTTTCTGTATCAATCAATATGACCATATGGTTTTTATCTTTCTTCCTGTTAATATGGTGTATTACATTTATGGTTTTGCATATGTTGAACCAACCTTGCATTCCTGGAATAAAACCTACCTGATCATGGTGTATAATATTTTTTATATAAGTTATTGGATATGATCTGCTAATATCTTGTTGAGAATCTGTGTCTATATTCATCAGAGATATTGGTCTACAGTATTCCTTCCTTGTCCTGTCCTTATCTGATTTAAGGATAAGGGTGATAACGGCTTCATAGGATGAATTAGGGAGAGATTCACCCTTTTGGATCTTTAGAAATAACTTGAGCAGAATGGGGGTTAACTCTTCTTTGAAAGTTTTATAGAATTCTGAATGTGAAACCATCAGACCCAGAGCTTTTCTTTGTTGGAAGGCTATTTATTACTGATTCAATCTCCTGGCTTGTTAAGGGCCTATTCAGACTTTCTATTTCACTCCTTTTTGCATCTCAGAGAATCAAGAATCAGCATGAAGTGGGCAAGAAAGGAGGCCACCACCCAGAAGATTATTAGCTCACTACATAGTTAACAAGAGAATCCTGTCCTGACCATGCAGAGCTAGAGGTGAAGATATGAAGCCATCCTTGTAAAGAGCCAGAGGGAGTCAACCAGAGGAAATGTTGAAGCAAATGGAAAGCATTTGGCTGGAGGGCTCCTGTGGGATGGAAGACATAGTGTCTGTCCTGGCACTGTTCTTCCTGGGTGGTGGTGGTAAATTTAGGTGCAAATCATGGTCTGGAATGACTGGGTCAACTTCCATCACTGCGAAGGCCACCCAATTAAATTCATAATCAATAATGATTGATTAGGTCTGCCTGGAGTAATTTATTATTTCAGACCAGTCTCAATACTTCCCATGTAATCCTGGATTACTGAGTGATTTGATAAGCACCAGGAAGCTCATCTATATATCTGTGTCTATATCTGTGAATTGTCACCAGAGGGCAAGTGAACACACCAAAGAAGGAGAGAATAGAAAGATACAGATAAAACAAAACAAAACAAAAACAAAACAAAACAAAACAAAAAACACCCCAGTGGGGCATGGTCATGCCACAATCCTTTTTCCTCCATTTCCCCAATCCTCCAGGATTTGGGGGACACATACCCATGCACCCAGTGTGTTTGATAAGCCATGGAGCTGGGATTTGAATCAAGATAGACCATGTAATTGAAGTGTTCTGGTGTGGCTCACCAGGGATTCATTTTGTAAGACTTGACTTTTCATCTAATGATAGACTTTGTGTGACAGTGAATTGGGATATTTAACCCAGGTGAATGGTCCTGAAAAACTAGATTTTAAAGTACTATCTTCATAATCTGTGCTTGTTGAAATCGAGTAGAGAAGGTTTGTGCAATAGAAATGTCCTAAATGAAACCAGCAGATGGCATAATGGTTACATCACTGGACTCCCATGTAGCTGACCATAGTTCAAGGGCTAGACTTAGCAACTTAAAACTTATGTCAAGCACATGTGTGTGTTTGTGCCCAAAATCCTGAGAAGAGAATGGAGAAGAAGGGATTGCATTTTGGTCATTCACTGTGTGTGGGAGGATGATTTCTCATTTTCTGGATTGCATTTTGGTCATTCACTGTGTGTGGGAGGATGATTTCTCATTTTCTGTCTCTATTTCTCTCTTGTCTCTATGGTGAGCACACATGTCCTAGAGCAAAAAAATCTCTCTCAAAAAAAAAAAATAGAAAAAAAGAAATGTGCTATAAACTACTGGATAATTTTAAATTTTCAAGTAATTATATTATAAAATTAAGCAAATGGATCATTGATTTTAATAGAAAATGTATTTAGGCCAACATTTTAAAATGATTATTTCAACATGACACTAGCTACACTTCAAGTGTTCATTAACCACAGGAGGCTGGGATGACATGTATATGGAAATTAAAACTGATAGTTTTTACTTGAAAATTTTCAATCTAAATGAAAATTTTTATATTTCCATAAAATTATAATTTTGAGGTGATAAGTATGTTTTTTTTACTGTATATTACTCCTTAACTACTAACATGAAATAGAATATTTGTTCATATATTTCTTAAAGTTATCTCACCTAACATCAGTAATACAGATAGAAAAAAAAAAACTCACACACTAACCAATAAAATTTTATCTAGGGAGCTCTGCTGTATCTCAAAAACAATATTTTCCCTTAAAGTTCCTAAAAACTATGTCAAAATCCTAAAAACTGTGTAAAATTCCTAAAATGATGATTTCCGTAGTGCATTCTGAAATATAAAAATGAAAGTGTTATTCTAAAAGAATTTTAGATGTAAAAGGAAATTAAATTGAAACTTTTGATAAATTGATTTTTGAATAAATTGAAAAAACTGATAACAAATTAATTTTTATAAAAGTGAAATAATAAGTATAAAACATATTTCAAACCTATAATAAGTTGTATTTACTTTTTTCTTGACTTCCCATTAAAAAGGCTTAAGCTACTGCATTATAATAGCATCAATCAGTGATATTTAAATTGATGCAATTTTCAATTACTAATAAAATGTGAGCAATAAACTCATAAGTATAATTCTGATTCAATCTAAAAATCATATGGGATAAATTCTTTGCTATTAGTGCTAGATTCATGCCCTTTTTCACTTCATCAAAATAAATATGTTTGTTTGCTATACTGTGTCATTTGTATCTTTTCACTTTTAAATATTTGAGAATTTGATGTTTTGACAATTACTATCAAAACATTTGATATAATTACCAAACTATTTTATAATTTATTTAATTATCATATCAATTCAAAGGAAACAATTAGTTTTGGCCTTCATAAAAATTTTATCAACAACATACATGACCTGAACAAAATTAATACTCTGAATTTTTAAGTACAGAAAATTTCAAAAACCCATTGTATGCTTTAGAGACTCTCTCTCTACTTAGATTTTTGGCAGAGAGAATACGTGCTCATCAGAAAGAGGGAGACATAGAAAACACCCCATCTCCAGTGGGGCAGGTTCAGCTATAATCCCTTCTCCTCGATTTCTTCATCTTGGGATTTGGGGCATGCACGTGCATATGCCCAGCATGATTTTTCAAGTTATCCAGGTGGGGACTTGAATGGCATGGCTGGCCATGTGGATCTTGCACCCTCGACAACCAGGTGGCCAGACCCTTGAAGATCTCTTAAGAGCAGAAGTTCATCTCCTTCTCTTCCTCTTATCCTTCCAGGTAGCATTAATCCCAGATGTCCCAGGGCAGGAGAATGAAGAGTAGAAATGTCAAAACCAATGAATAAGCTAAGTCACGTTATCTCTCTACCCCCAATGCCCACATCAAGCCACAGCAGAATGAGCTCTGGGCCCACTTGCCTTGTTCATGGCCATGGTCCTTGTTCAATCTTGTGTACGGTGCTCTAGCATGACCCGTGGTGCCCTCTTAGCTCAAATTTAGTTCTGTCTGCCATAGGAGAGTCTCGCTGTTGGCACCATTGACATTTTGAACTGGGTAATACCGTGCTGTAGAGGCCCATTTGAGAATTTGATGTAATTATCAGGATGTACGGCAGCATTCCCACAAGCAACTAGATGCCAACTACACCCGCACTCAGGTGTGATGACCAAAATGTCTCTACACATTGCTAGATTTCCTTGGAGGAGGACAGTCACCCCCTGTTGAGTACCAATGTCCAAACATCTCTCTCTCTCTCTCTCTCTCTCTCTCTCTCTCTTTCACTTTTTTTTTTATTTTTGTTTTTTATTTTTTACTAGAGTATATGCGATTGTCGGAGAGACAGAGAGAGACAGAAAGCGAGAAATCACTCTCCAGGGGGTTTCCACACTGCAATCCATACTCCATTCTCCTCTCAGAACTTTGGGAATGCATGCACAGAGGTCCAGTGTGAGTTTTAAGCCGCCCCGTCTGGGACTCGAGTCAAGGTCAACTCCATGGGAGTCTAGTGATGTAACCATTCCACATTCCACTGGTCCCTGCCCTAACATCTTGCACTTTTTCCTTAGTACTGAAGTTTTTCATTTTTCCCTTAAGATTACATTTGCTCTTTTCCAGTGGATTTAAACACAAAGTCTATTCCAGCCTGCCCTTCCTCTAGGGTCTTATTCCAGAGATAAACAGGGATGAGAAAGTGGTTGGGATTAAGGACAGAAACAAAAGCTGTAGATTTGAAGTAATGTTAAAGAGCTGAACTGAGGTAAATGTACAGAATGGCTGCTGCGCTAGAGCAGTCAGCTTGCAGTCTCTGAGAGAGGATTTTAAGTGCTATTTCTAACTTTGGCTTAATCTCCATCATTTGTTCTCTTTAAACCTGCCAAAGCTACATTTATTCTTTAAAGCACAAAGTGAACAAACAGCAACAATAAAATCCTTTAGTGATTGGAAACATTAACTAATTTAAGTCTGTGAGTGTATAATAATAATTTTAAAACCTCACCACCTGGGTCCAGCAGATGGTGTGAGGATGAAGGTGATGAACTCCCACATGGCTGACCATGTTACAAGTCCTAGATCTGGTGGCTTGAAAATTACACTGGGGACATATGTGTGTGTCCAAAATACCAAGAGGAGAATGGAGGAGAAGGGATTGTAATGTGGCCATCACCCTGGGGGGGAGGGTGATTTCTCACTTTCTCTCCCACTGTCTCTCTCCCCAGCTAATGCATGTCTTATGGCAAAAATCTTAAAAATAAACAAACAAAAAACACAGAACCCCCCCTCCAAACAAAAATATCATTCTTGGAAGTTACTATGGAATTAGCTTATTATTTTTAACATTTTTTAAACATAGAGCAAGCATTTATTCTACATTTTCTTATTTAATTGTACCTGAAGGTAAGCAAAGAGTTGATGAAGGAATGTATCTTCATGAAAACAATTACAGCTAATACAAAAATAAATAAATAAATGTATCTGAGTAAGTAAATTCATTATGTATTCCAAAGGGGTTTTGGTTTAGAAAAAGTGTGGGGTGTTGGATTGGCTAGGAGAGTGGGAATCAGTGTACTGGATTTTATTCCCTCATTAACCTATTACATAACTAATGTTTTTCACAATCAGTATATTTGATACATGCTGAAGGGCTAGTTTAATGCTGTTTGTTATTGAACACATTGTGGTTTTAAAGTCTTGTTTTATACCCTCACATCTTTGCCTTTTGCAGGTGTCTTCTTTTTGTCTACATTTTGATCTGTGCATTCATATTGTAGAATCCAGGCAGATGATGGCTGTATCCTCGTTCTTCCCTCCGTTCTTCTATGACCACTCTATGTCAGAGACATGTCACGGGGTAACACAGAGACACAGGAGTGGGGCAAGTACATGCTTCAATTTCTCATTTCTTCCCATATAATTATAGTTACTGAGACCTGCAATAGTTTTCTTAAACTTTTTTTTTATATACCTAGGATCTTAAACTGACATTTTAATTAAGGAATTTCTTATTCATTCATTCATTAATATGTTAGCTTATTAAAATTAAACTGCTTATTAAATTATATTAAACGTTAGTGTAGTTAGTTAATTTGTTAGAGAATGTTTTATGCCTTCTTCTCATGGAGAGTAAATTACGTGTTAGCAGAAGGGATCACACCACTCTTTATGTTGGGAAGTACTCACCCCAGGGCACTCCCAAAAAGATGGGCAAGAAGCAGTACACAAGGAGAATTCTCACCCAGGAGGGTCTTGGCTCCTCCCGGCACAGCATTGGAGATGCCTCTGAACTGTTTTAGGGGCTCAATGTCCAAGCTTTAAGCAGTCATAAGTAGCTGAATTATCTCTGAGAGATATCCCATGCTTAACAGTTTCTTATTCTGTCAGTAGTGATAGATTATATGAAAATAAAAGCATCAACTGCTATTTCACCCTGGATCTCTCCTAAGTTTTTCTTGGTAGCTAAAAGTGAAATGAAAAAGCGACTTTTACCGAAGATGAACTTCTTAAAAAATTCAGCCAATTTAAAGTTTTACAGGGCTCCTAATCTGGAGAAATTTGAGCATCCTATTTCTAAAATCTCAATATATCAGAGAATATGTAACCTTTCTTTTCTATTATTATTAATGTTGCTGTAGGGCATGTACGCTCACCGAAGAGAGGTGCATTTGTGCACACACACACACACACACACACACACACACCGAGAGAGGGAAAGTAAGAAAGCAATCCCCAAGGCGGATGGACATGCAATTCCTTTTCCTCTATTCTCCTTTCAGGATATGGGCACACATGAACATACACCCAGCATGTCTTTGAAGCTACCAGGTCTGGGACTTGAACTGTGCAGTTGGCCATCTGAGATTCTGCAACCTTAACCAACACACCATTAGCTGACCTAAGAACATGTAACTTTTGTGCTTTTTTTAAGTTCATTTATTTCTTCTATGAGTTTTAAAGAGAGAGAGGGAAACAGAGAGACAGCACCCTCAGTGGGCTTTGCATGCCACAGTGCCCCCCAGCTTCAGCTCCCCCAGATCACAGCACATCGCATTTGGTGTGCTCAGGGAGGCCTCTGAACCTTCCCGTATGGGACAGCCCCTCAGAGCAGCATATCCTCCTACTGCACGTCGTCTGGTCCCTAATCTCTCATTTTAAGTAAACAGAGCAGAACTTGCCTCACATATTAACAAGCTAAGAACCATTCCCCCTCCCCTATCAGTCCATACATACTGTTCAGAGGGCTCACTCGGGTATCCTAGAGGGACCCTGTACAACACACGGTACTGCACTGACTTTACAAGCACCCCTATTTCTTTATATTTATATCTATCATTGTTAAAGATTACCTTTAAAAAAAAATCTTAAAACATACTTTTTTTTTTTTTTACTTTTTATAAATGGAAATTAAGAAAAACATAATCTGGCTGATCTTCTATTTCATGATGCCAAGGTTTCTTATTCCTTTTCATTTTACTTGTTTACTTTTAAACACCTCTTTATACTAGCGATTTTTCTTTCTCTGAAAAGAAACAGGCAGAGATTGAGAGCGATTTTCTCTAGAAATACAGATGCAGATAAACCACAAGTCACAGGAAACAGATCTCCTTTCAGTGATGTTGCACCCTGGCCACAAGGGTCACTTCCTGGCTACCCACCCGATCAGGGACGTGTGAACTCCCCTTCACTTCAGGACTGGCGAGTAAGTCATCCCTTGTGAGGTGGAACACAGGATGAAACCATCCCGTAAGATGCTCTCAGGAGCTTCATGATCACCCCTACCTCCAAGGGTCAGAAGTTGTCCATGTAACGCAGGGTGGACAGCAGTGATCGCTTGACTCCAGTCACTACCTGTCTCCCAGCCATGGCCAGAGGGCTTAGTGCCACAGTCATGAAGTCCTTCTTTTATTTATTTATTTCACCTAATTCTGACTCAGTGAAAGTTAAAATAAAGCCAGTGTCTTTTCCAGATGCAGAAGACTTTGCCCTGGGACTCAGAATTCTCTTTGCCCAACTCTGAGTTAGTTCCATATAATTTTCTCCTGCACATGTGAAAGTTTGCCTCCTACAGACATGATATTTTGAAAACTGCTAGCACTCAGGGAAAAGCGCTCTTCAGAAGTATAGATCTCACCTCTTGTTCCCGACAGAGCAGAGTGACTCTGAAGGATAACGGCACATGAGAAAGCCTCCTCACGGAGAAGTGTTCGAGGCCCTCACGGTGTAAGCAGAGCTGTGCTCAACTGTGAGACACGTACGGCAGGTCCCTGGAGCACTGCATCCCCACTGCGGAAGAGAGGGCAAGCCACAAGTTAAGCCTGAAGGAGTGCAGGGTGGGGGATATCTCCTCCGTAGCTATTGCTGCCATCATCATGATGCTTATGGCTGTTACTAGACCCAGGAAGAACACACAGTTCAATGGTGTCCACACATTTCTAAAAAGTTAAGCTTTTTCTTTAACATTGTCTGGGAGCTAGAAATGATAAATGCCTCATACTAGAAAAGAGCTCAGAGCTCCTGCCGATTTAATCATGAGGCCGGATTTGTTTGCCATTTACTGTGTTCTTTCTATCAATGGGCCACTCGATCAGACATGAGTAAAATCACATTTTCTGTGATTGTTACCTCTGCAGTCGGCAAGCGACATGTTCTCATGGAAATAACTTCTATAATTTTTATTAATCACCATTCATAGATTTTTCTAACGTATTTTCAAGGTCTAAGAAAATTAAACAGGTGCTCAACCCAAGCCCACTCCAGACAGATGCCCCACTCTTCTGCCATCAGCCCCAGGGTCTTCTTTCATCCTGAACCCCCTGGGTGCAGCACCTTCCTGACAGTGAGTCCTGGGTCCTGGTCCAAATCTTCCTGGCCTAAATTTCTTCCAAACACTGTTAAACTAATGGTAAGTTTTTCCCTCATCTAGGACTTTTCCTTCTCATTACCAAATTTGTTTTCCTCTTTAACTCTCTCTCTCTCTCTCTGTATCTGTATGTGTGTGTATGTCAGTGTATGTATGGGCATGAATATGTGCTAATTTAATTTGAGAGTCTTGGGTCTCCCAGGAATACAGTTGACTTCTCATATCTGTGGGTTTTATGGGTCAAAAGTACAGATATATATTGCCTGATCGTCTCATGGGTATTTCAAAAAGTCAGGAATGCAAAAATTACAAAATTCAGAGATGAACACAAATGAGCTTTTTTTAATTTATTTTTATTTTTATTTATTTTATTTATTTATTTTTTTTGGAGAGGTTTTTTCACTATAGGGCACATGTGCTCACCAGACAGACAGAGAGAAACATAGAGACAGAAAGCGAGAAATCACCCCCCAGTGGCGATGGCCACACCGCAATCCCTTCTCCTCTCGGGATCTTTGGCACACATGCACACGCGCCCGGCATGAGTTTTTTAAGCCACATGATCCGGGACTCCAACCGCTGTCGACTATGTGGGAGTCCAGCGACATAGCCATTACGTTAACTGCTGGTCCCACAAACCAGCTTTTTGATCTCCGGGGCTCAGTGTGAAAATATGCCAAGTCTTCAACCTCCTGGGGCTGGACAACGTCATGGCAGTGACAGTCTGTGAGGTTGGCCCTGGTGGTGGGGTCCAGGTTCCCATCTGAAAACCTCCCTGAGTATACCCAGGGCACACATGCCCATGATCTGGGACTGGCTGAAACTGGGGAGTAGATTGCAGTGCCAAGACCCTGTTAGGGATGCCTCCCTACTTCTGCCCCGCCCCATCTCTCTTACTCATTGAATAAATAAACTTTTTAAAAATTTATCTTTTTGTTGTTGTTTTTTCTTCTTTTCCCTCTTTTTTCTCTTTCTCTCTTTTTTTATCCTTTTTTTTTCTACCTCATCACTTTGCTCAGCCCCTATGCACTAAGTGTCTAGATAGGTCTAATTGAACCGTAACCAAACCTTAGCCAAACCTTAACCTAACCAAACCAAACCATAACCAAATCCAAATACTATTAAGGCCAACTTATTCCTCAATTCCCACTTAATGTGCCCCACAAAGGGAGAAAAATGGAACAGCAAAGAGTTTGTGGATCACCTTCTCCTGTACACCTGAGATCACTCAGATGGAACTTCTGAAAATTAAGAAATAAATAACCCATCAAATGGCTAGAAATCACCAGAGAGGCACAAGAAATATGAGAAACCAAGAAAATATCTCTCTCCCAAAGGAGAAGAATAACCCTCTTCATCCACAGACAATACAATGGAACTTGTGGAAAGAATAAGAATAAAGAATTTATAATATTTGTAGTGACAAAGATGCAAGAAAAGAAAGACAATAATTTCCAGAAGATGCAGGAGAAAAGTGATAATGATTTCCAGTAGGTGAAGAATTTCTTGTACAATCCGAAAGAAGAAATACACGACATAAAAAAAGAATAAAATGAAACTATTAAAGATGAAGACCATAATACAAGAAGTCAAAACTTCCCTTGAAAGTATTAAAATCAGAATACATTATGCAGAGAATCGAATCTCAGATATAGAAGACAGAATTGCTGGATTAGTAAAATACACTACAAAGACTGAGGAAATAGCACTCCCAAAATGAGAATAATATATGAGACATGCTAGATACCAGACATCCAGATAATTGGTATCCCAGAAGGTGAAGAGACTAATAAGGTCATTGACAATCTATTTCATGAAATCCTGGAAGAAAAATGTCCAAACCTAAGGAGGCATTCACAGATCCAGACTCTTGAAATGCAAAATATCCTAAATAGGATCAGCCCAAGAAGATCTCCAAGACACATTATAGCCAGATTGACCAAAACCATAGACAAAGACAGGCTACTAAGATTGGCAAGAGAGAAATGCCAAATTACCTACAAAGAATATTCCACCAGGCTAACAGTGGACCTCTCATCAGAAACAATGATAGCAAGGAAAGAATGAGAAAATATACTGAAAGTGTTGAGTGAAAAACAATTTCATCCAAGAATACTAAATCCAGCAAGATTACCCTTTATACAGGAAGAGAAGACGAATATATTCTCAGATAAACAAAACATGAAGAATTTACCATCACCAGACCAGTTTTCCAAGAAGTTCTGAAGGGAGTGCTATATCAGGAAAACTAAAGTCAGACACACAGAAATAAGAGTTCAAAAACAACTAGGAAAATGGCCAGCTTAATGTTAGGGACAAGTCTAGAGTTGAATGTTATCCTCCAGAATTTAAACAGAAAGATCAGACCACTACAAAAGAAAAATTAAGTACCTGAGTCTGAACTGGTAAAATAGAATTTATGACTTTGGACTAAAATATTCCTGATCTTCTATGCTTTGTTTTCGAGAGTTAAGGATTTTTGTCTTCTCTTAAGTTGTCAATAGGTCCATGTACTTACTATTTGAACAGAACCTTAACCTATTTCCTGGATTTAAGTCTTAAGAAAAGTTCTCTTAACATTTTTTTTTAATTTATTAAAGCTAAAACTGCCTTTCTTGAAATTAAAAAATATATATATTAAAAAAATACCTATTTAATGACCACAGTAATAAGCTAAATAGCCTCAGCGTAGGTGCTACTTTATGGTATATTCATTCTACTCACAGAGTTTCATGCCTAAAGTCAACATGTGTTCACAGATGTGTATAAATCAGCTGAACTTGCTATTGAAAGTATTTAGATTAATTAAGATATTTTGTGAATCAATAAAATGTGGGAAAAAATAAAAAAAGAAAGCGGCTACAGATACCAGAGACAGTGGGGGAGGACAGTGGGAAATGGTAGCAGGTGAGAAATAGGGGGAAAATATATATATATATATATATACAAGAAACAAGAAATGGAAAATTATTTGTTGATGATAACATGTGTGATTAAGCCACTATACAGTGTATTCTGAATGGGAAATTGCATTTTGCATTCAGTGATGATGTTCAGTGAATGAATGTAAAAAAAATTAATTAAAAAAATAAAAATATAATAATAATAAAGCAAATAATTTAAAAAATTGTCTTCAACCTTTTCCATGTTTTTCTCTCTCAGATTCTGCAACATCCTCAGACATTTTTTGTTTGTGTATAAGACAAGAAAGACAAATACAATGGAGTCACTGCCCTGCCCCAGGTCGCTGGTAGCTTCCTAAAAGATCTTTTGAGAAACTCAGACACCCTCTGCCACTGATGTTTCCACCATGACCTCTGATTGAAAATTTCTAAAACCCATTTTTCTGTAAATTAAATTGGAAAATAAGTAATTTTTGGTAACTTGATGAGTGTCATGGTGGGTTTTCTGGAAGCAGCCCTGGCACTAAGTCTGGAGTTTGGGATCTTTATGGGAAGAAATTACCTGACAGGGAAGCAAGATTAGGTGGAGAGAGGTGGACTCTCCATGTACAGAGACAGAGGCTTAGCAATCAATGGGAGTTTCTAGAATGCAGATGACTTTTCATGGTTGCCTCTAAATGGTTTGTGTCTTTACACACATCTGCTTCCTGCCCCTGAGCACCATGTATCTTGCTGAAGGAGACCCTGAAAGAGTGGACAGTGGGAGAAGTGCATTTCTGATGGGAGATCTGGTCTAAAAACAGAACGAGGTAGCATTGTGGAAATACCCTGTACTAAAATGGAAGACTATTTTGATTCAGCAAACATTTGCTAATTTTCTTATTTCATGACAAAATTCAACTGGCTATGAAGAGGTGAATAGGCAGAGTACAGGAAGGATTATGTTCTGACTAGCACTGGGGCCTAACCCTAAATCTTACAGAAGCACCTGATAGGTGCCAGATAAATATACAACAATAGAAAAAAGACATAGCAGAGGGAGAGGACAGGATGAAGAGGAGAAAAAGAATAGGAGGCCCAGCTACAGTGGTGCAGGAGAGGGAACCTCTGTGTAATGCTGGTACCACACAGGAGACCTAGGTTTGAATCTTGGGCTTACTTGAACATGCTGGGTGTACCCGCCTGCACCTGTGATACTGAACAGGTGAGCAGCTTCGGGGAGGAGCACAGTGTCCCAAACATTGTCAGGGGTAGCCTTTCTCTGTGTCTCTCTAATAAATAAATAAATAAAGCAAAGAAGAAGAAGGAAGAGGGGGAGGGGCAGGGTCTGTGTGCCTCTCTGGGCAGAATTGCTGCCTGCAGGTGACCTGGCGTGCACAGCAGGACAATGGGTAAGATAAAGAAAGAACAGAAATGCTGGGCTGACCAGTCTGCAAAGGTTGGATACTCATCATGGAGAGAAATAATAAATCACAAAGGACCAGAACAAGGAATAGAAGTGAATTTATTTAGGACATGCCAAAAAGGCTTTTATTGTCATGAAATGACTTCCAGAACCACTGACGGGTCAGAGGGAGAATAAACTTGAGCTGGGCTGCACCTAACATCTGCATTTCTTCCTCTTAGCTTGGCCACACACCTTCCTAGTTTTCACATGTTTTGTCATTGCCCATCAGAGCTATTGGACGCTTTTCAATAACAATAAAACTGAGATTCAGGTGGAGGACTATGAGTCCAGAAGACATTTGTTGAACATGTGGTTTAAACTATTTTTTTTTCTATGTCTCGAAAATTAGCAGATTTCTAACTTACACAGCATATGAAAACAAAGGAGTAGTTATTTTCTGGCAAAATCACAGGAAGAAGTTTCTCCAGCATCATAGACCTTCTCTGTAACAAGCTGTAGATGCGTCCAGATATTGAGAAGAGACTCTACAATGTGACAGCTTCTGGAAAGTATTCAAGATTTCCCCTCAGGGACCAGCAGTTAGCATAATGGCTATGTCGCTGGACTCCCATGTAGTCGACCATGGTTCGTGACCCGGACCTGGTGACTTAAACTCATGCCGGGTGCGTGTGCATGCGTGCCCAAGATCCCGAGAGGAGAATGGAGGAGAAGGGATTGCAGCATGGCCATCCCCCCTGGGGGGGTGATTTCTCACTTTCTGTCTCTCTGTCTGTCTCTGTCTGTCTGGTGAGCGCACGAGCGATGCCTGCAGTGAGCCATGAACACCCAGTGCACATGTGCACACTCAGGCAGTGTTTGATGCATCAGTGAGGGGAGAGCTGCAGAAAAAGGAGGTACCACTTGCAATTTATGAATGTGATACTTCATTCCAAAAGCAGTTTGTGAACTTACAAATCATTATACATTTCACCAAAAGGAACATGAATTAACAATATATAAGAAGATAAAGAAAAGTATAACAGAGACAGGAAAACAACCTCTAAACCTTAATGAACTGAGGAAGTATAATTTATGAATTGCAGGGAGATATGAGTTAAATATGAGTTTACCATTTTGAATATGATCTAAAATGAAAATCATTTTTCTTAGTTTTTACACAATCCTTAATTACCCATTGTTCAGTTGTGACATACCTTGTCATCTGTCTCACAGAGGCTCATATGAGACTGTTAGAAATAAACTGTGGGATCCATGCTCAGAACTGGAGGGACTCACTTCAGGAATTATTTACCAAGGTGGTTCTCCTGCTCTGATTTTGGTGGTAGTTTTGTTCTCTTCTGGAATTCCAATGAGGAGGTGTGAATTTTGCTTAAGGGAGGACTCATCTTATTGGTGTTGTCATTATTAAGGGTGGACATGTTTTCTGGGAGTAGTAAAAGTTGTGGAGTGAAATTGACTGGAAAAGCTTGTGGTTCCTGCTGGGCGTGGGACTTAGGAGCATGGTGTTGGAGACAGCTACAATTCGGATTTTCAAATAGAAATTTCAGAAACTTTTAAGTAACAAGCATCTTCATTGGGATACGGGGGTCAGTGTCCTCAGGTGACTCCCCAGAAGGGAATCACTGACAGGGCACGCATACTGCTGTGCAAGCCTTCAGCCTCTGGCAGGAGCTGCTCTGGATTAAAGAAGAAATTAAGGTGAACAAACACTGGATGCCAGGTTAGGAGAAAGATGGTGAGGGGACAGCTCTGGGACAGTTGATGACAACTAAAAATAAAATGTGGATCAGGGATAATGTATTATGTATTGATATTAAATTTCTGGTTTTGACAATAACCATTTTGTGCCTGTAAATGATGATGCCCTGGTTAGGGGCGTCTGATGCACTCTGGCATTATTGGGGAAAAGGACAGAATAGCTAAAATTACTCTTAATGACAGAAAATAATAAAGGCACACATGTTCACATTTGTGTGCATATGTACATATGCAGCTATATGTGTCTCTGTATGTAAAAGGAAATGTCAAAAAGCTCATGGAAAATGGAATTAAAGTATGAAGTTACTTTGGTGCAATATATATTGAAAGCCAGTCACAGTTTTTCATATGATACATTCTCTGTGAAGTTTTTGAAGACTCATCATACATATGTGTAAGAGTGTATATCTCTATAATCTGTCTACATATGTCTCTGTCTACATATCTACCTGCATACATAGCTATATCCACAGAAACACACACACACACACACACACACATATATATGTACATTTAACGAGAGAGCAGGGGAGGGAGAGAGAAGAAAGGATAATTTCATTGAGGCAAATGTTTAAAAGTGGTGAAGGTATGCCAAGAGTACTTAAGACTTTCTTGCTATCTCCTTTTATCTTTTGTGTAATTTTAAAAATTATATCAAAGTAAAAGGTTAAAATAAAACAAGATAAAGAAAAAGAAAAGTAATCTTTGTAAATGTGTTTCTGGGTTTCTTCATGAAAAATAAGAATATGGTAACACAGGACATATCTACTTATACATACAATTTGGAAAATAAAAACGGAATCTATAATCACAACACTTGACATCTAGCCAGCCACTATTATTACCCTGAGCAGTTCCTTATAGAATTTTTATATTTTATAGTTTAATCACTTAGATTATACTGTGTCATTTCAATTCCATGCACAGTAATTCCCATTTAATGTCTCCTCAAAGCCCTCCTCATGTCATTAAACATCACTGCTCATTCTCAGAGGGGTCAAGCCCTACTCTCCGCGACTGTCCTTTGTAGCGGGCTGTCACAGGCAGATTCTCTGCAGACCACTCACTGCAGGTGGGCGGGTCGGATCGTGCCCACTCTGAGACAGTCGTGACTGAGCTTCAGAGGGACTTGGTGAAGCCCTCCGGCCCAGCTATCTGCTCGTCACTACCCGAGTGCTGACGTGAAGGCACCGCTTAGAAGTAGTTGGCATTTTCGATCAGTAAACTGAGAGAAGCAGATTCCATCAACAATGTAGGTGAGGCTCATCCAACGGCTCGAAGGCCTTGAGAGGAAAAGCCTGAGGGCCCCCAAGGAAGAAGGACTTGTGCTCTGTAGACTCCGGACTTGCCAGCACCCTGATCACGTGAGCCAATTGCTTGAAGTCTCGCTTTAACTGAGTGCACCTGCAAGCGGGCTGATACATCTCTGTGTTTGCATCTATCCGGTCGATCTCTCCAGGGGTGCATGACAAAGGCTTTGTATTTGGAGTAGTCAGTTAACCATGTTTTGCCTCAGTTTTCTCATCAGTAAACTAGAGGTGACTATAGTGCTTACACCACAAGCCACTATGAGAACCACACATGTCACGCCTTTACAGTGTCTAGATAGTACCTAGCTGACGTCCACTAACCTAGCTATTGCTATCGCTGTTTCCTTCAGTTTGTTTCCACCTGGGGATGCACACACAGTGTCACGACATCTGTCACTGTGTGTCTCCCTAGCGCCTTTGACTATTTCATCAGGACACACTGCAGTTTAGCCGGGGGCCCCCCAACCCTACTCTGCAGTTTAGCCAGAGGCCCCCCAACCCTAGTGGTGTGGTCCACGCTCAGCCCTGCCCCCCATCTCTCCAGGCAGCTCTGTTGCAGCCAAGTTTGGATGCATGTCCCCAGGACCTTGTGTTCACAAGCCTCTCTGCCTCTCTTCCAACACAAGTGAGGCATCAAACAGGAATGTTTACTTTCCTTATGTTGTAATGTCTGAGGTTTTTTGTTTTAAGACCACAATAGATAATAGATCAAACATAAAACATGCCATCTTCTCTTTCTTAGAATTTTTCATGACCATCTTGAGTGTTAAGTTGGAGCTGTATTGGCTGGCTCAGTTTGGAAAGGCAAAGACATACTTATCAGCATGAATCTGGAAACTGGTGGGTATGGAGGCTGTCAGGGCACAGGGAGCATGGGACGGCTGGCCTGGTGAATATGGGGTGCAGGCCACGTCAGCCAGTGGTATTGATGTGATGACAATGGCCTTGCTCTTTATGAATATGCTGGATTATTTGGGGTGAGTCATGTGTCTCACCGCTGGTGAGGATTCTGGTTTTCTGTGTCTGCTCCTACCCGTCACCTGTCCTGTCCTCAGAGTCGCTCAGTCTCCTGGTTTCTTCTCGACTCGCTGGCTCTGGGTGTCGACTGCACAGGGTGTTCTACCCCACCTTCCACAGTCCAAGAGAGGCTCAGAAGAACCTGTTGGCTGCATTCTGGATAAAGCAACATGGCCAGCAAAGATCAGTCCTCGGGCTGGTTGTAGTTTCCCACGGCCAGGCAGCAAAACCTGTGAGGGTTTTCAGGAGGGCTGCCGGGGTGACAGCCTGGGGACCTCTGGGCTTATACTCTGGCACCCTGTCTCTTCCTGGGGATATCGTAATATTACAATCCTTATGAAATATGGCTTTATTTCTTCTTGGGGGCTCACTTTTCATGTTGTATTTAGGGTGTCCATGAGAAATGGGTGTCCAATAAAAAGAGATTGTTTCCTGTGTTAAGTTTTCAGGATTTCACGCATTTAAGACAGAGCCCACATAAAAGCTCCTGCACGTACATGTTTTATGCTTTCTCCTAAAAGAAATAGATGTTTCATTAACCTATGGCTGATATCGTTCTTGTATCTTTCTCTCGATTATAAAAGAAAACTTACTGTATGGTTTCTCCTTTCATAAATCAGGTCCATCTTTGACTTCAGTGTATCCAGTGTATCAGCTCTGATGAAGAGCAACTGCAGGCGCAATCCGAACCATCACAGGACAGGAGAGCAGGGTCGGGCCCCTCCTCGCAGCATAGGAGTTCTGCCCTCAGAGTGCCGGCTGCGGGAGCACCATGGGAAGTCCAATCACTGGCAGAATTTGGGTCTTGGATCTTCCCTCTTATGGCCCGTCAGCTCCTTGACTCCATGACTATGCTGATCTCCACAGACATAATTTCAAGGAGGTTCAAAACCCTGACTGCGACCCAGCGGCCTGCTGGCCTGGCTCTGGTCTGCCTCGCCTGTCTCCCACACCAAATGACAGCAGTTTGCCCAACACAACCTTCCTGCCACTGCCCGCACTTCTCTTTTGTTACATAGTTTTCAGTTATAATGAATTTGTGGAATTGATTACCAAGTGTCTTTCTCCCCTGCTCACAACTTAGCTTCATGAGGACACGCTCAGCTGGATCCCAGTTCCTAATGTGATGACCGGTGACCGTGCACTGGAAGGCCGACCTGGAGCTCAGCGACCGCACACCGGAAGGCCGACCTGGAGCTCAGCGACCAGGCACCAGAAGGCCGACCTGGAGCTCAGCGACTGCGCAACCGAAGGCCATCCTGGAGCTCAGCGACCGCGCATCGGAAGGCCGACCTGGATCTCAGAGACCGCGCACCGAAGGCCGACCTGGAGCTCAGCCACCAGGGACCGGAAGCCTGAACTGGAGCTCAGAGACTGAGCACCGGAAGGCCGACCTAGAGCTCTGAGATGGGCACTGGAGCTTGATCTGGAGCAGGTGGGTTTCCTGACCACGTCTCTCCGTGTACTTTGCACGCATCCAGGACTGTTCCTATTCTTGGGCTATTAAACCTCATTATTTAAATATTACAAGTCCATTACAGAAGCCACAGAAACAATATAACTTCTTAGGCCTTGTGATAGGGTTGTTTCAAGACCCAGCTCAGGATACACATGTGTCACTTAGCGTGAAGACCTGGTTCCCTTTACCAGTAAGTGGAAATTCCTTGGACTCTGAATGGCCATTTCCAGGAATATCTTGAACTAGGTTAATCATAATACTTGTGCATGTGATGAAATCTTTGCACAATGTATTTAATTTTTCAGTGAGATGTAGCCTAGGAAATTCAGTAGTTGTAAACTACCATAAATTAGTTCTTGCTAAAATAACAGCGCTCTTGGTGTGCTACTTTGTGGTATAGGTGACAACACATAAAGAGTCTTACTTCACATAGCCAGGCTGATACTCAGCATCATAGAATATGCAGGGACTTGTGATACGTGGCTTAAGGTACTACGTTTGACTGTTTGGTCTCTTCTCTAAATTCCAAGTGAAACTGTTGGAGGTGTTGTTCTCAAAATCTTAGCTACAATTTTCTACTGCTGTGCATATGCAGCACTCAGTTCTATGCCTGACACAGAGGAGTCTCTAACAACTTTTTTCTCCTAATAAAAGTTAGACTGCAGCCCAGCCAGTGGCATGGTGGTTAAGACAGCTAGATCCAACATGACTGACCACACAGTTTGAGTCCTGGATGCAATGGCTTGGAAAAACAAGATGGGTGCATGTGCATATGTGCCCCAAATCTTGAAAGGAGAAATAGAGAAGGGATTGCAATTTTGCCATTCCCCATGGAGGGGTGCTTTCTTTTTCTCTACATATATCTTTTGCTCTCTTTGGTGAGTTTATGCACCCTCCAACACACTTTTTTTTACAGTAAGAATGTCTTAATTTTATAATTTCTGCCTCTCCTCCAAGTTACATGGCTTTCTCTGTTTTACCACCTTTTAGAAAGTCTTGTCTCACCACAGTTGAACTCCTTGGCACCAAACTAGGGACAGGGGTAGGGAAGCGTGTCCTGACAAGGGTCTGACCTCTCTGCAGGCGCTCTCATGGCAGACACAGCCCTTTCTGCTGCGTGGAGTTAGCACCTGGCTTCTGAGTCAGGGCTCCACTCCTCCCAGTAAGCTGACCTCAGGCTCTAGCCCTGTGGGAAGCCATGTGACTTCTTGGGCAGGGGCCCTCCTCTGCTCAGCCACTCCTAGGAATGCCATGAAATGGATTAGTTATAATGTGCCTGCATGTGATTGGACATTGCATTGTCCTCTCACACTTGTGTGAATGTATGTGTGTGCGTGTATATACATATACACATACATATATACACATACATATATATGTTCTATTATATACACACACATGTTCTATAATCTATGTGTGATGTATATGTGTGTGTATGTTCTATAATCCATGTCCTATCACTCTTGTGTGTATGTGTGTGTGTGTATATATATATATATATATATATACACACATATATATACACACATAATATATAATATATTTTCTGTAATGCATGTATGAGTTGTGTGTGTGTGTGTGTGTGCTGTAATCTATACATGGTTTATATATGTGTGTATACATATATTGTATACATATATGGTCTATAATCCCTGCATGGTGTGTATGTGTGTGTGTGTGTGTGTATATATATATATATATGTGTGTGTGTGTGTGTGTGTATACACACACACTTATGTTGTTCAGGTACCACCATGTCAGATTAAATAAAGGAATAGTTTGTAGACCACTTATTGTTGCTTTTGTACCAAAGCTTAGAGGAGCTATTTCCTGTCCTTGGTTAGGATCATAACCTTTATCCAACTTTAAAGAATATGCACTGCTGGGAGCCGTACCCCAGCCGGGGTGGGTGCACAGGGAGGAGACACGGGTGAACAGGAATCAGACTAAGACCTCATACCCTTTAGTATGTTCTTAGCTGGCTACAGCCAGAGTAAACTCCAGACTGCAGCCCTGATGGCCAGAAGTCATGTGTATTTATTATGGAAGGAGTTTTACAGCAGTGGGATGAGTGAGGGGAAGTAAGTGAAACATTTTGCTCTAATAGGTAAGGCATTCAAAGTATAGGAACAATAATCATAAAACATGACGTCTGTCTTGTTTAGGTATAATCAGTCATAATTTTTAGAACGAGGAAGTCCGTTTTTT
>NW_006159877.1:167519-215577 GCF_000334495.1 Tupaia belangeri chinensis
GTGGCTTGGGGAATGGCGATCTTCCCTTGTCCTGAGAGTAAGGGTGGCTTATGGTCTTTGGGGTAACCGCACCTCGTGGATGAGTCCCTGAGCCCCTCCTGGCTACTGAGATCCTTCACCCATTAGTAATCCTCACTAGGAGAAGTGAATGTAACATTCTTTATTGACATTTTCCAGGAGGGTGGGATGAGTCTAATGGGAGTAACTCCTGTTCGCAGACTCCCTACACAGCTGCCGCCTTAGTGAATCCGCATTCTTTTAGGATTATTGTAAAAGTTATAGTAAGGCTGGGGGTGTCTTTATGGGGTACCGGAGTATGGCAATAAGGCCCATGGCAGAGAAACTGAGTGCAGGCCAGTACAGTAACACAATAGAGGTGAGGTCCAGAACTCATAAAACTGTTGACCTTGCAAACAGTTCTCCTCACCTGAGTCCTTGCTCTAGGCATGAGGGGCAGTTCTTTCATACTCAGCTTGTGTTAACTGCATGGTCCCAGCAACCCACGTCATGACTTTAGGTTTTATCTAAGTTCAACATGGCGGCTGCTCAATCGTCAGTGGTTACCTAACTTCTGGCTGCTGTGCGTGGTCTATTGATCAAACTAGAATTCTGGGAATCACCAAAAGTAATACGCTCTGTGGTCCATCCTTCATAGCTCTATGATGACAGCTCTTTTCAGGAAGAATTATGATGTTAACTAAATCATATGCTGTAACACAATCTGGCCAAGGGAAAAGAAAAAAATACATATTTATATTCAAAGGACTGACTTCACACAATATTTAGAGTATTGCTCTTACACAAAGCTGTGGAATGAAATCAGTAAGAAAGCATCTATATTTTTCTTAATATCTTCCCAAAGGAATCAAAATCCATTATAGCATCACTTTTTCAAAACTACAACTTATTACTTATTAATAAAAGAGAATTAGTATTATCTTATCAAAACATATAATTCACATAGAATTTTTCTGTGCTGACACTAACAAGGCTTATTTCTAATTTCTGATTGCTTATAACCCTGACTCCCACAAACCTGAGATTACAAGAGTAGTTAGATGTCTTTACCTTTGAGTCCTTCATGTGAAAATATTAATAGCTTTGAATGTGTTCTTCACACATGGAAACTCAAATGGGAGGTTGGAATCTCAGAGTCTGAACGTCTGCAGACTTCCTTGCCCTTCTAAAGTGCAGATCATTCTAGCAGTTTGTGATTGTGCTGGGAGTGCTTCCAACCTCCTGCCTCACTGTCAGGCTGCCTCCTAAACCTTCGTGCCTTGAGTGGGTCTTGTTAATAACACCTTTGTCTATTTCTCACAGACTTTGAGCATTAGGAGAGAGAAAGGGTGTGAGACAAGTGCCCTGCACCCCTCGGAAGACAGGGAGGCCGGTGCTGGGCCACCCTCTCCTTTTCTTCATCACTGAGTGAGGGGGATTTTCGCAGCCTCTTTCCAGTATGTTTTACATTTCTCATAGAGATGTTAGGTTTCTTTTCCTTTGCATTTAAAAAAGCTGTAGCCTTAAAACCACACTGGGAAAATTTCCATCCACATGTGTGACTGCATGGAAATACTTTCCCTGTGAGGACTACCTGTTAGTAAGCCCTCTCTGAGCTGAGGGTATGCAGCCTCAGGCCTCTGCAATCACCTCTCCTGGCTGCAGCTCCACACATGCCTGCTCCTCACTCATCAGGGTCCCCTTCCATATAGGCTCACCCTGCCCACAGCTGATTTTCAACGGGGGGTCATCTTTTTTTTTATTATTAATTTATTTTTTTCATTTCATTTTCATCCATACATTCAATCACATTATTATTTGTCTTACAAAATGGACACTTCAACAGGTGAACATCTCTCCCCAGTACCGTTGATAAAACTACGAAAAGGGAACTCTCTTACACTTCTGGTGGGAATGTAAATTGGTCCAACCACTGTGGAGAACAATTTGGAGATTCCTCAAAAATCTACAGATAATACTACCATATGATCCAGCAATCCCACTCCTTGGTATTTATCTAAGGGGTCATCTTTTTTTGACATTCCTAATGGGAAAGTGTTTCTCCTCCCTCAAGCCTGGCTCAGTTGCCTCTTCATGAATGAGGCTATCTCCATGCTCCCCGGCTGGAGCCAGTTCCCCTCACTGTGTTTCGTTCATCCACCTGAGTACTCTGCTGTGTGATTGCCATGGGCTGGCCCTATTGCTCCGCAGGGCATAAAGCTGTGGCCCCTGTGGCACTTACACCATGGCGAGGAGAGTGCAGGAACGAGAAGCTACAAGATATCTTCGGTGCCTGCTGAGCACGCCCCTGGCAAAGGGTTCAGTGAGGGAGCAGATCAGAGGGGGCAAAGGAAACTTTCCAGCGTGGAAGTTCAGAAGTGCACGTGTGAAGGCAGGAAGGCAGAGAGGTGAGCAGTGAGCAGTGCCTATTGGGCTTTGGAGCCACACAGTGGAGGGTCCATAATTCTTCAAGTATTACCTGCATGTATGCGTGGTGGTTTTGTATATTTTTAAAAATTTTTGTTTTGTTTTGTTAAAGGTAGGGTCTCACTACGTCACTGTCCTCCTGCAGCAGCCTCCAGAGTAGCTGTGAACACAGGGTGTCCCCCCCATGCCCCGCTCTTTCACAGGGTCTTACTGCATTGCCCAGGCAGTCACAAGCTCACGATCCTCCTGCCTCAGCCTCCAGGTAGCAGAGACTGAGGCCCCACTATGCCTGACTTTTTAGAGTGACTGAGAGTCAAAGCAGGACCTCCCCCTGCAGCCTCAGTTTTCCAAGAATCAGTGTTCAGCATTCACTGCCATGGCTGTATAAAGATACTATTTTAAATAAACTTTTACAATGAAGCGTAGTACAAAAGAGAAAGTGCAGAAATGAAATATCAGAACCACCTCTGGTATGTGACCACCGAGCTCCCAGAATTTCTTCACATTCACCCAGTAACTTCTGACCCATCTTCCCCAGGCAGTCACTGTCCTGTTGTTCTCACACCACGGATTAGTTTCCCGTTTTTTAAAGTTTATATGAATTTATTTTTTCAGTGTATATTCTTTTACCTGGCTTCGCTTTGTTGCTGTTGTTTAGCATAGCTTATGAGATCCACTCACGTCACCTGTAGCAGTGTCACTCCTAAGCCAATAGACACACCACGGCTGATCAAGTGTGCTATTCTGGACCTTGCAAGGTTTTGAATTTGGAGTTATTATGACCATTGCTCCAGAAGCATTCTTGGACACACACACACACACACACACACACACACACACACATATCTACACACATGCACACAGTTCTCATACTCACACCACAGACCTGTGGGGAAGGTAACCAGAGAAGAAATGCTAGTTAACTGGGTAAGCATATCTTCAGGTTTAGTAAATATTTCGTGTCCCAAAGACATTCTACTCATTTTCACTCCCACCAGCAACAGGTGAAAATTCTAATTGACCCACATTTTTTTGCCAAATGGCATTGCTAATCTCTAATTGTAGTCATTCTGGTGAGTGTTCATGGTATATCGTGGAGGATTTGATCTGTTGACTAAAAAGATTGAACACTTTTTACCCCCTTACTGTCTATTTGGATATTCTGTCTGTAAACAGTCAAGCCCTTTTTCCATCTTCCTAGTGCATGTCTCCATTTTTCTTATTGATTTCTATATAGAAGTTGTTTCTTCCAGATATTGTTTCTAGCTATTTGTCATTTTGTAGAATACAGATATCTTCTCTTCCTCCATGACCTGTTTACTCTCTTCATGGTAAATTTTGATAAACCAAAGTCGTCAGTTCAGGGCTAGCCCTGCAGTGCAGTGGGAAGTCCCTGCATGTAGGGCATCAGGCCCCGTATGACCATTGGTGGTGTGAATTCCAGACCTGGAGGCTTGAGAAACATATCAGGAATATGTGTGCACATGCCCCAAACCCTGACGGAATGGAAAGGTGAAGGAAGAGTCTCTCCATAAGAAGAGTATAGAGAAAGTCAGGAAGAGAACAAATAGAGAGGCATGACATTAGTGGGACAGAAATATTGTTTATTACCTGTTGATGATGACATGTATAGTATTCTCAACTGGATTGGTCTGAGAAGTATTTCTCATGTTGGGTAGTCTTTTTACAAGCAAAATTATAGTGATTGACTGTTCAAAAATAACTGGAATAATAATAATAATAGGGAAAAAATGAAAAGCTATTGGATGATGAAGATGGAGATTTTAATGTCTCTGTATTGACTGATATGTATGGTATTCCTGCTAGTAAAAGAAATGCAATACACTGCAAAGTTATATGTGATTCAATGGGTATAAATAAGATCATGATAATAAATAAAAAAATAAGTAATTTAAAAAAGAAAAAGAAAAGAAAAGTGAAGGGAAAGGGTTGTGGCATGACTGTGCTCCAACAGGGAGAGTTTTCTCTTTCTCTCACTCTGGTGAGGGCAAGTACCCTCTGGGGAAAATACTATTCATCTGAATATGGTTCACAATCCTTTTCTTTATTGTTAGCATTCTTTCTATTCCGTTTAGAAGATCTCCCTCTCCCTACCACCGTAGGTCATTAATATAGTTTCCTATATTATCTTTTAAAAAATATGCGGTTTTCATTTTTATATTTAGTCTACCATGGCACTGTAGTATATTTTTGAGTACAGTGTGAAGTAAAGGCCAAGGTGATTTTTTTTAAAACACAAAAGGTAAAGTTGATGCAGCATCATTTATTAATGTCAAACCATTCCTGAGTGTTCTGAATTGCTGTCCTATAAACCAAGTGATGATATGTGTGAGGATGTTCTACCTTTTGTCTATTGTGTGTGATTAGAGCCCTTGGACTTTGTTGATTTATAATTGTAACTTTCTGAAAATCTTTTAATTTAGAGCAGTTTTAGATTTATAGAAAAAGTGATAGATAGTACAGAGTCCCCGTGACCCCAACACTGTGTCTCCTATTATTAACATTTTGCATTAGTATGGCATATCTGACACAATTAATGAACCAATTAACACCTTCTTATGAACTAGTCTATAATTTACCAGACTTGCCTTATATTTTCTTTTGCAAATTTCTTTATTTTTTATTTAATTTTAATTTAATTTAATTTTATTTTTATTTTTGGAGAGGTTTTTGCTATAGGGTGTGTGCACTCGCCAGACAGACAAAGACAAAGGCAGAAAGCGAGAAATCTTCCCCTGGGGGGATGGCCACACTGCAATCTCTTCTCCATTCTCTTCTCAGAATTTTGGGCATGCATGCACATGTGCCTGGCGTGAGTTTAAGTTACTGGGTCCAGGACTCAAACTGCAGTCAACTACATGGGAGTCCAGCAACATAGCCATTATGCTAATTGCTGGTCCGGCAAGTTCCTTTATTTTTATTTTGAAGAACTCTAACAAAAATTCAGCAAAATTGCTGGAAAATAAACTAAATTTGTACTAAAGTCCCAATCTTTTCAGCAGTTCTAAGTTTAGAGGCAATCTTAATCTCATGTGCCCTCATTGCACTAACGCAAATGAATTTTATACAACCTCAGGCCCTCCAGTGGCATAATTCCAAAGCTAGCTCTACATTACATACGAGGGTTTATTTTTTTACCTACTGTTCATACCAGTATGAAACCTGCTGATAATTCTATTTAATAGGAGAAATACAAATATTAGTTTTTTAAAGTAAGAAAATTCAGTGTTTTATAAATATGTAATTTGGGTTAGAGCATAAACATTTATTTTTACAGTAAATTCAGAGACAGTGCCAAAGATTGGATTCATAATTTTGGAGATGTTTATGTTGAGTTGGAAGACACTTGGGCCATACAGGATTTGAAAACCTTGTAATAAATATTGCAGAACTGTATGGGGTAGGCCAGTTCTTGTCATCATACAACTGAAGGCTAGCTGAGAAAAGGTAACTTTTATTTCTCTATAAAAGACAGATGGGAAATGCAGGAACATAAATACATTAAAATCCTTTCACACATCCCTGCTCCAAATAACCACAAACAAAATACTTTTTTTTTCTTTTTTTGCGAGGTTTTTGCTATATGGCATGTGTGCTCGCCAGACAGAGAGAGACAGAGAGATAGAAAGTGAGAAATCACCCCCCAGAGGGGATGGCCACGCCGCAATCCCTTCTTCTCCATTCTCCTCTCGGGATCTTGGGCACGCAAGCACATACGCCCTGCGTGAGTTTAAGCCACTGGGTCTGGGACTTGAACCACGGTCGATTATGTGGGAGTCCAGCAACATAGTCATTATGCTAACTGCTGGTCCCAAACAAAATACTTTTTAAACATCTGCCCATCCATGCTTGGACTGGAGTTTTCCATGACTCAGAGTTCTGCGGCTTCATCTCATGGTTCCTGTCATTGAGTCATCCTTTGTTCTTCAGGCACTGCTGGGCCTTGAGAACTGTCGTCAAACAGACCTCAAAGCATCTAGGCCTCTGTGGCAATCAGGTCTCTGGTGATTGAAAAGCAGCGATGGGTGAACTCAGCTGAATCTTCTCAGTGGTGCAAGAGAAAGCCTGCCCCAGTGTCTGCCATCTTGGTTAATACGTGTATTCAGATTGAAGGTGGAAAGTCACCTCCATGCACAAATAAGTGTTCTGTCAGGATATCACGTAACACCAACTCCTTTGGAGTTTTCAACTCCATTTTTCTTTAGGCTGTGGTGAAGCTTGGTTCAACACCCAGTCCAGAATGTTGGTAATGTCCAATTGAGAAGGTGCCCTATGCAGGTGTGGATTGTTCCTCTGTCACCTTCCTGAAGGCCATATTGGTGCCCTGCAGGATGTTCAGAGCCCTTCCCATATCTCTGCTGGAAAGAGTTATAAGTTCTTTCTTTCCTCCTTCAGTTATATCAACTTTCTCCTCTCCTATGGCATGTTCCCGGTGGGAAATTGTGAACTCAGGAGTCAGGGCACTGCAAGGCAGGGACTATCTTTGACCAATAGTTATAGATGCATCAAAATCTGGTGTTTTCAGTGAATTTCTCTATCATTCTTCTCAAGGCCTTCTGAGCATCTTGCATCATGGCATCAGCTTCACCAAAGATCATCAGTTGAAAGCCTTTTTTAAATACTGCCCTTGTGCTAGCAAACTCAGACCAATCTCTCTTCCTTAGTCGTCAGAAGCACTTAGCTCCGAGACTTTCAAGCCAAATTCTTAACCTTTGTGTAGTTTTCTTTGCACGGACTAGGGTGGTGGATGGTGCTCCTATCTCCGGAAGGCCATAGAGAAGCTAGCATGATAGTCGGTCTTCCCTGATAAAATTCTGAGTGGTACTCAGAACATCCTGATGAGAGACCAACTTGTTCAGTGTCTGAGGCTGGTGTTTTTCAACCCAGGGCAGGTTTCTGGTTTTGGCCTCCATGGGTTGTTGCTGCTGCTTAAGCACTGAGGGCTTCATGGCAGGAAACAAAGCTGACCAGGTCCAGTAATTTCATGGTGCGCCCTAGGCTCCAGTGCTATCTAATGAATTTTTCCCCATTTTTCATAAAACTTTTTTTCTACATTTAATTATTATAAATCTATATATACAAAATGAACTTTCCCAGCATGAATGTACTGCGTATGAGTCAAGTCAAAGATATTACACCAATGAGCTTTTTATACTCTAGGGTTCTATCCAAGATGCCACATTGCTTTGAGTCATCAGGTCCTCCTCAGCTCTCCTTGGCTGTCACAGTGTCTCATTTATTCCTTATTTTTGATGGCCTTGATAATTTTGAGGAATCCTAGATACTTGTTGAATATCCCACTAGGAATTGATTTGCCAGTTTCCCTCATGCCTAGACCACAGGCTTTAGAGAGAGAGAGAGACCACAGAGGTATCTTTTTACCAAATAGTATCAATGGCATATCCCATCACCATGAGTTGTCGTTGCTAATAGTGACCCTACACACCTGGCTCAGGCAGGGTGAGTCAGGTTTTCCCACCATAAACTCACTCTTCTCTTACCTCATGGCCACGCTGCGCTCCTTGGAATGCAGTCGCTGTGCACTGTCTACACGAAGGGCCTGGCAGCTTCTGCCCAATGGCACTCCTCACTGGTGGTGAAGTAGCTGCAAAAATTACTCAGGATTATTCTACACCAGTTGATCTCTTCTTTCTCATTTATTTATTTACTTATGTACTTAAATATGTATGTATATCAGTATTGACTGACATTTATTTTATACTACAATACTACTTTACTTAATTTATTGCTCAAATTATTCTAGTTTTGGTCATCAGTATCTACTGTATCCATTAACAAAGTCCACAATTGTGCAGCTGTGATTTTTTTTTTTTTAGTACTTCTTTATATTCTCTTTCTGGCCTTATTGCACTAGGTAAGATGTACAGTACAAAGTTGCATATGTGTGGTCAGAGACAGCATCCTGACCTCCTTCCCAAAGTAAGGGAGGAAGAGGGCAGTTTCTCGAAAGTTAGTTGTAGATTGTAGAGTGCTTCTTTTGTTTTTGTTTTCTTAATAAATGTTGTTTATCAAATTAAGGAAATTTCCTCCCATTTCTACTTTTGGAAGTTTATTTGTTTCTTCCATGAGAGGGAAAAACAGAGGCAAAGGCAACCCCAACAGTCTTTGCGTTGCAGCCCACTGCGTCTCAAGTCAGTGTAGACCCAGGGATGTGGCATGCTCAGGAGGTCCTGGGAGCACACCCAGGGACCAACTCCTGTTGGTAGTTTGGTGAGAGTTTTCATTACATAGTGTTGAGTTTTGTCAAATGCTTTTATCTATACCAACTATTATGACTATGATTTTTCTTCTGGTTTAAGCTGTTGGGTATAACTCACTAGTAAAACCCTATGGCTCTGGAATTTTCTTGAAAGATTCTTAATTATGGATTCCATTTCTTTAACAGATACTGAATTATGGGGTTGTTTATTTCTTTGTGTCAGTTCTGGTAGATGCCCTTCAAGGAATTAGTCCATTTCATCTCAGTTCTAAAATTTGGGTGTGTGATTTCCATCACTTTTCTTATAATATTCATGAAATAAATAACAATTAACCCCTTTCTTTTCTAATATGGGAAATCTGTGTCTTGTCTCTCTTTTTCTTTTTTTCTTTGTTAGTCTTGGGGGAGTAGCTAACACATTGAACTCTTAAAAAGCCTTTTGGTTTCAGTGACCTTTCTCTATTAATTTTATGCTTTAATTTTCTTGATTTCTGCTTTATTCATGATTTCTTTTCTGCTTATTTTAGGCATAATTTTCTCTTTTTCTAATAGTTTCATAAATAGAGACTTATTTTTTTATTTTTAGCTCTTTCTTTATAATTATGCATATAAGGCTATAACTTTCTCACTGCTTTTGCTAAGGACAATCTTTTTTTTTTTTATAATTTGTTGAAAGTTTATTTATTTCTCAGAAGAGAAAAAGAGAAAGGAAGGGGTGCCTACATGGCATGGTCTTCATGCCTTGATCTTCCTCCTGGCCTGTAGCCAGGCAGGATCAAGAGAGCCCAGCATGCAACCTGGGCCTCCCTGCTCAGTTTCGAGCCTGGTGACGCAGTGCCTCGAATGCCTGCACCACTGCAGCAGGGCCAGCAGCCCCTAATGTTTGATGCTGCATTTTATTTTTATTTATTTTAAGTGCTTTACATTTAGTTTTTCATTTTTTTCTTCTTTATTTATGATAGAATGTATGAACATTTACATGAGAGTGAAAGAGAGAGAAAGAGAGAGAGAAAACAGGGTCTGGTTACACACCACAGTCCCCCATCTCCAGTCCTTCAGCACGTTAGAGAGATCCTGGGCACTAACACAGGGGCTGTGCCTGGTTTAGACAGACTGGGTTGGGAATCCCAACTGCAGTCACCCTATAAGATCTGGCTTCTCTTTAATAGAGTGTTACTGCTATGCCAGAAAATTAATCCTCCATGTGTTATTTAATATTGTCAAATCATACAAATATTTGGAGATATTACAGCTATTTTCCTGTTATCAATTTCTAATTTCATTTCCTTAGTGTCTTAGTATATTTTTGGTATATGTTCTCTTCTTGAAAATTTGCTAAGGGGCAATTGATGTGGAGGTTAAGGTGCTGCATCCCACATGACCAGCCATGTGATTTCAGTTCTGGACCTCACACTTAAAAATCATGCTGGGCACATGTGCATGTGTGTCCAAAATTCCAAGGGGAGAATGGAGGAGAATGGAGTATAGTGCAGCCATTCCTTCTGGGGATGGGGGTGATTTCTCACTCCCTGCTGCCTCTTTCTCTCTCCAGCAAGAGTGTATGCTCTGTAACAAAACAAAGTTTTTTAAAAAATCATTAAGATATGTTAGATGACTTAGACTTTTGGCCAACCTGATGAATATATGATATAAACTTGATAAAAATATGTGTTCTGCTATCATTGGACCCAGGATCCCATAACTACCAGTCAGAACAAGTTCACTGATAATTCTCTCCGACTCAACTATATCCTTACGTATTTTCTGCCTGCTTGATATATTAATTTCATAGAGAGAGAGGTGTTGAAGATGACAACTATCATAGTAGATTTTTGTCTTTGTCCTTTAAGTTCTAAAACCTAAAGCTTCACAGACTCTGAGATTCTGCTTTTAGGTGCTGAAATGTTCATTTCTGTTACATCCTCTTGGCTGCCGACCCTTTACCATTACATACTGCCTTTCTTTTTCCCCAGTTATCCTCTGGTTCTTAAGTCTGTTTTATCCGAAATGAATGCATCGACTTCAGCTCTCTTTACTCGGGGCTCGTATAGTGTAACTCTTTCACTTCACATTTAACCTTCCTATTAGAGCCGTTGCATTCACAGTGAGCTCCTTATAGAGAATATTGAGTTGGGTCCTGGGTTCATCTTCCTCCCCACTCAACACATTCTGCCTTTTAGTTGTGTGTTAAGACCATTAATATTTAAAGTGATTAGTGGTATAGTTGGATTATTAGCTATTATGTTTGTATACATTCTCCCTTTGTTTTGTTGTTTTTCTCCTCCTGCCTCTCATTTTCTGCTTTCTCTAGTTTTAATAGAAAGTTTTATATGATTCTATTTTATTTTCCTTTTAGCATATTATTTATATTTCTTTCAAAGAGCAACTAGTGGCTACCCTAGAGTTTGCAAAATACATTTGTAACAAATTTGAGTCTATCTTTGAAGCTATTATATTTTTCTGTATGTAGTGTGTATGTGTATAAAAACATATATAATATATATTTTTTTGTAGAAGTGTTTACCTTAGGACACATGTGCTAGCCAGAGGAGAGAGAGAGAGATATAAAGTGAGAAATAACCCCCCCCCCTGCAAGAGAGGAGATCACACCACGGTCCTTTGTCCTCTATTCTCTTCCAAGGATTTTGGGCATGCATGCACATATGCTTGGTGTGAGTTTCTAGCTACCAGGTCCAGTACTAAAACAGCGGTCAGTCATGTGGGAGTCCTGTGATGTATTGCTGCCCCATCTGCTGGCCCCAGTAGACGTAGTTGTGAAGTATATTTTCAATTATGCCCTCTCATAACACAGCACCTAACACTGCTGTCATGCACTTTGCTCATTATATACTGTAATCACCCAATACATTGTTATTACTATGATTTTAAACAGTTTTTATATCAAAATAAAAATGTTATCTTTATCCTGGTTTCTTACATTACTTTTCTCTCTTTTTAAATAAGTTTATTGCTTCCATTCATAACAGAGACAGCTGGAGAGAGGAGCACTTCTGACAGAGTCTTCATACCACGATCCATCTCCGGCCCCAGCCAGCCCACAGCACAGACACTTGCATAGGCAACATGTACTGCGAGGTCTCAGGACGTGAAATGGGGACGTTCTTGCAGGGTCCAATAGCGCAGAGCATTGCGTTGCCACTGTCCAACTGGCTGGTCCTCATTCCTTTCTTTTTTCTCCTGTGATGACAATTTAGTATTATAGAAGATACTTAGAAGTTTTGAGTTTCATATCAGTTTTAGAGAAAATGAGTATGAAACTCAGAAAGCAGCCTTCCCTGTGTTACATATTGTACATCTGCATCTAAACCAGGTCTTCAGTTACGTTCATCTTGAACACAAGCAGATGGGCTTTGCCGTAAACATCATCAGATCTCCTCTGTTATCCACCATGTTTTGGAAGACAAGGTGAAAATAAGCTAGTTCTCCTCTTTACACTTGGTAGGCACAATGAATACAAGCCTGTGCAATGAATAGCTGAGCAAAGAATGGTGCTAAACAGGTTTTTCAATTATCCCCAGCATTTTGCCCAAGTAGGGCATGTTTTTCTAGGTTTGTATGCTTTATCTCTATGGGAGAAATTGTGATAGTTTAAGAGAGAAATAATAAATTTATTGGATTAAGAATCAAGATAAAATTAAAACTAATGTGAAAGAAGAAAAAGAATTACAGATAATCTTTGTGAAATCTATTAAGACAGGAAGAAAGACAAGAGAAGGAAAGGGGACCAGAAAATGAGTCTTTCAGGGGCAGACCAGGAGACACAGTGTTGAGCAAGAAGAAAGAAGGCATTTCCCAAGTCGGAGTTGAATCAACAACGTCAAAGTGCATAGAGATGAAAGGGACTGCGGGCTTACAAAAGGTCACTGAGCAGTGGCAGAGGTCGTTGCTAATCTCTCCATAATTGCACTTAGTTCACAGCAAAGCCAGGGTGGAACAGAAGCAGGGGTCCTCGGGATGGGAGAGGATGAGGGCGGCGAGGATGCACTGCTCCTGTAAGGAATTAGCCGTGAAGCATAGGACAGTGGAGAAGAGCTGAACCAACAATCAAAAGTCCCTTTTTTTAAAGAATGAAAAAGACGTAACGTATTTGAAACCGCATAGAAAAATATTTGAACGTACATGTGCAAGCATAGCTGAATTTAGTGTGGCTAGAACACTTAGGGGTGAAGTAATTGCTTTCCAATTTCTAGCTGAAGCTGACTTAACCCTTTCAAGCAAACAAATTAGATTAATTTTTTTAAAAGCCATCATTAGCTGCTGAACTTAATTAAAATAATTTTATGAAAAAAAATCATAGCTTGATACCAAAGGCAGTGCTCTGTTGTATTATTAATAATTAATTAGCCTTTCATAAAATATATCTTTAATTTTCTATATGTAACTTAACCAGATTCTTCCAGCTACTTACTGTGCAGCATTTCTTTGCAGTGTAAAACAGTTGTGCCCATCTGCATGTCCGCTGCTTTAATCTGAGATTTCTGCAGTGTTAGTTCCCAGTCTGCCTCCCCTCCCCCACACCTCACATTTGAACTTACGTTACATACCTCTGATCAGCTATATTTAAGAATGCTCTATAAGGTTACAATTTAAATGAAATCTTCTGTTGCACTGCTTCTTTATGTTAATGTTAAGGATATTTTCTTTAGGCATGTGAGAAAGTAGAGCTTATCGTTTTATGAGACGAGATTGAGAAAATATTAATAAACTGCTCTTAAAACATTGTGTAAACATTACCTGAAGAATAAAATTGCATGAAGGTATTCTCTTTTTAATAATAATTACTTATTTAATCTTATCTATTGTTGTTATTTTAATTTACTATAGGGCAAGTGCACACACCAGAGAGAGACAGAGAGAGAGAAGGAAAGTGAGAAAGTAAGCCACCAGGTCTGAGACTCGAACCTCTCTGGCCATATGGGAGCTCAGTGTCTTAACCACTATGCCACCTGCTGGCCCCACATAAAGATATTCTCTATTTTCTTTAATCAGTAACAAATTGCCCATTAGACAGCATGGACTCAGAGACAACAGTTGTGCCCACAAACACAACATAATTCTTTAATCTTGTTTGTGAACTCCACTTTTTCATTTCAGGAAAACAAAACTATTTAGCTATGTTATGTTTGGGAATTGTAAGCAAGTGAAAATGTTTCTGTGATGAGAGGGCCTGATATATATATATATTTTTTTTTTCAGATTTTTTTGCCACAGGTCATGTGTGCTAGCCAGAGAGAGACAGAAAGACAAAGTGAGAATAATTCTCCAGAGGAGATGGCCATGCTGTAATCCCTTCTCCTCCATTACCCTCTCTGGATTTTGGGAACTTGCACACACATGCTTTTCAGGCTGCTGCTCCTGGGACTCAAACCACATAGTCCTATGGAATGCAGCACGCTAACCACACTACCACCTGTTGGCCCCAGAGAGAAATCCTGCTTTGACAGACAGAATGCTTCAGAAGAGTGAGGGGAGCAGAAGATTGAAAGATGAACCTCATTATTCAAGATCAACTCTTCTACTTTAGATGTCTCTCAGATATGCTTACTTGGCAATCTTGATATAAGATTTACTGGGGGGCCTGTACATGGCATAATGTTTACTTTGCTGGACTCCCATATAGTTGCCTGGGGTTTGAGTCCTGGTCTGGGTGCCTTGAAACTCATGCTGGCCATGAGTGTGTGCCCAAAATCCCAAGAGGGGAATGGAGGAGAAGGGATTGCAGCCTGACTATCTCCCCTGGGGTGGGTCGGGGGGAGGGGGGATTATTTCTCACTTTCTGTCTTTCTGGCAAGAGCATGCACCTGATATCAAAAGAAAAATCTCTTAAAAAAAAAAAAAAAGATTTTCCAGGAAGAGCCAGCAGGTGGTGTGAAGTTTAAGGTGGCTAGAATACATGGCTGACCGACCCTTGGAGTCCCAGATACCTTAGTTTGAAGCAAGTAGGGTAAGGGGGCAGCAATTGGCATGGTGGTTAAGATGCTCGACTCCCACATGGTCAACTATGGTTCGAGTCTTGAACCTAGTGCCTCGAAAATCACATTTCATGATCATTTAACAAATATTAGTTCACAATAGTTTATGTATCAAACACTGTTATAAAACAAAGTTTTTAGCTCAACCAGAACTTATTGAAGATTTACTATTAGGCAGACCTAAGTTCTTAGACGCTTTAAAAGTAATAAAGCTTATAACTTGTTCTAGGCCATGAAACCTGAAGTTCCTCTGGGGATTGTATGCAAACACCATACCCTGCAAGAGGTCTACTGAAAATCTTTTCCAAAGTACCATTTACAAACTTTACTCAACAATAAGCATATATTTGTATTTATATATATATAGTGTATACACACACACACATAATGATTTGTTTGTTTGAAATCCTAGGAACATTAAAACCACAATCACAATGGGATCAGAATCACAAATGTGGTACAGAATACCTTAATTATTCCCTAGTCCTCTCACACTTTCTCTGTGGTTAAATGACTCCCTACTCCTCCATTTGCGAACTGTGGATGTATTCTTCATCCCTATGTTTTTCCCTTACAGTACGCATGTCCATGAAATCACATGTCATTTCGTTTTGGAGACCGGCTCTGCCACTCAACCTCATGCCTTTGAAATACATGGATGTTGTGTGTATCAAAAGTTCATTTGTTTTGATTGATTGTTGAGAAACAAACATTGCTTTAATAATGCCAGATATTAATATTTTAGTCTATCATGTCATTTAATCTTCACAAGAATCAAACAATATATGTTTTTCTATTTTCTACTGTGTAAAAAATTTGTAGCACAGAGAGTACAAAGTTCCTAGATAATATATGTTTTTCTCTTTTCTACTGTGTAAGAAATTTGTAGCACAGAGAGTACAAAGTTCCTAAATTCATGCAGATGAGGGAAGTCTCAGGCTGAAGCATAATATGAGATAAAAATAGGAGGGAAATGGACCAGGATTGGAATGATTTCTCTAGCTATTGTTTGTTTTGTTTTTGTGAAAGGAAGAAAAAGAAACATTGATAATTCTTTATTATGGATTCTATATTCTTCGTGTATTGAAAACGTTTTATTTGATAGTGCTATCAAAAAAAATCAATAAGATCAATAAGTAATTGAATCATGGCTGATTCGACAAATATGTATATTTGTTGGTTAATCAACTATAATTTGTGTTAATAAAATACATTGAGCTCATTAACTTTGGAAACTGTCAATCATTGAAAAACAACTGAATAAAAATGATATTATTGGGACCAGTAGATGGCATAGTGGTTAGTTACTGGTCTCCCACATAGTTGACAGGGTTTGAGTCCCATACTTGGCAGCTTAAAAATCCTGTGGGGTGCATACATATCTGTGTGTGTTTCCAAAATCCTTAAAGAAGAATGGAGGAGAAAGGATTGCAGCATGTCCATCCCTCCTGCGCAGTGAGTTTTCACTTTCTGTCTCTCTCTGTCTCTCCAGCAAATGTACCCACCCTATAGCAAAAATCTCTTAAAACATAATCTATCTTGTTAAAAAAAATTCTACACTCTTACTGAACAGCTCTAGAACAATTAAGTTAAATGATTGATGACAAAGAGGAGACAAATTTCTTTCTGGTGACCTTTAAAATTGAAATGCCTTTGCTAGAAAACACATTATGGATTAAGTGAAAGCAAAATGTTTACATGAAATGCAATGTTTTAATGCCACTTAGAGAGCATAAGTCCTTTGGGTTCTTAGTCAATTATTCAGTTTCATCATGATTTGGTAGTTCATTATAATCTTAAAAATATATTCCTAAAATGTATTTCAACATTTCATTTCCATATTTAAGTAGAATTTAACACAGGCCACTCCCATCTCTCATCCAGGCTATTTATTATCCTTTTCAGAAACGTCAGACCTAATTGTATACTGGTGTGGAAATACAAAGTAATCCTATGCAACTGACACATAGAAAAATGCTTATTTGTTGACGTACTGAGTAAGTGTAAGTCTTGGTCCCCTGGACCTCACAGGTGGTGACAGGGGCACTGTGCCCTTCTGTGGCACATGGAGACTATCTAAACAACAAGGACATAGAGAAGGGTATTAATAGTTCCTAATAGGTATATGCGAATATAAGAGGGTGAGAAATCTCCAAAGCAATAAATCTTATCAGACACTTTTGAACTGAGGAAGGGTTCAAGTTTGGACTAAGGTGAAAAGAAAATGTATTCTAAGTAAAGGGATAAATACTTGAAAAGGCTCAGAAGTTGACCCATAGGTTGGGAGCATGTATGAGTTGCCAAATGATATGTCCTTGATTCTTTTTTTCTTTTCTTTCTTTTTTTTTTTTTGAGAGATTTTCACTACAGGGCACATGCTCTTGCCAGACAGACAGAGAGACAGAGAGACAGAAAGCGAGAAATCACCCCCCAGAGGGGATGGCCATGCCACAATCCCTTCTCCTCCATTCTCCTCTCGGGATCTTGGGCACGCACGCACATGCGCCCGGTGTGAGTTTTAAGCCACTGGGTCCAGGACGCAAACCACGGTCGACTACATGGGAGTCCAGCAACATAGCTATTATGCTAACTGCTGGTCTCTGATATGTCTTTGATTAAATAGATTAGTGGTCAGCACATGCGGCTTCCAAAACAGCAGCTCCCATGAGCATAGCAGAAATGTAAGTTCTCTGCATGAGAGTGTTGAGCATAAACTCTTTTGACTTTTGATCTATATTTACCCTTATGGAGAAGTATGCTCAAATCAGCTCCATTAAATTACTAAATTAACAAAAGAGAGAAAGGGGACCAGTAGTTAGGGTAATGGCTACGTCGCTGGACTCCCATGTAGCCAACCAGAGATCGAGTCCTGGACCCGGTGGCTTAAAACCACGCAGAGTGAGGGTGCGCATGTGTGCCCAAGATCCCAAGAGGAGAATGGAGGAGAAGGAGTTGCGGCATGGCCATCCCCCCTGGGGGTGATTTCTTACTTTCTGTCTCTGTGTTTCTCTCTGTCTCTCTGGCATGCTCACGTGCCCTAAAGCAAAAAACCTCTCAAAAAAAAAAAAAAAGAGAGAGAGAGAGAGAGAGAAAGATAGAGAAATACCAGTCCTCAAGCTACACCCTAGCCCTTCTGAGTCAGAGACTTGAGTCAGAACATGAGTTCTCTTAATCTTTGTTTTATTTCATTTTATTATTGTTGTTGTTTTATTGCCAGAAGGTACAAGAACTCACCAGAAAGAGATAAAGAGAAAATACCCCCAATGGGGCATGGTCAAGCCACAATCCTTCCTCCTCCATCTCTCCATCCCGTTGAGATTTCAGACAGGCATACAGCTTGGTGTTTCTCAAGCTGTCAGATGCAGGACTTGAACCATGCTTAGCCATGTGGGATCTGGCTCCTAACGCATAGCACTTAACTATACTATGGGCCACCCTCTACTAATCTATCTCTTAACAGCCCTTTGTGTAATTCTGATGCATGGTCACATATGAGAATCACTGCTATGAGGAGTGAACTTTAAATCAGATGGGTGACATGGCAGGATCCAGGTCATTGAGATAATTCAGTACCCAGTGAAGGGACCAGATGGAGATGGTAATGGTTAGAGATATGGGACAAGATGAAAATCTTTTGCCAAGTTCTCCAACACTCAGTAGTCATAACCAAAACAAAACAAAGTAGACAAAACAAACTTACTATCTGTTCCACTCTGGTATCTAGCACAATATCTGACATACAATTTGGGCTTAATTAACGTTTGTGAAATGAATGATGAATAATATAGATCATAGAAGAGAGTTATTTAACCAAGACAGAAACTAGAAGTGACTCAAAAAGATAAGAACTTTATTACAAGAATACTGCTGAGGCCAGTAGGTGGCATGGTAGCTAAAGCACTGGACTCCCACATGACTGACTGCAGTTCAAGTCCTGGACCTGGAAGCTTGAAAAACATCCTGGGCACATGTGCATATGTACCTAAAATTACAGGAGGATAATGGAAGAGAAAGGATTGTGGAGTGGCTAAACCTTCAGGGGGTGATTTCTCACTTTCCCTCTGCTTCCTTCTGTCTCTTTCATGAGCACATGTGCACTATGTCAAAATAAAGTAAATTAATTAATAAATAAATTTTAAAAAGGAAAGGAAGCAATATTGCTTACATAACTAGACTTTTCAATAAAGCTTGATTCCAGGTTTGGTGAATTCTGTGGTCATTTGCAATACTTTCAGTGTTCTTCCTGTCTTTTTCCTCTGTCATCCTCAATGTTTCAGAATTTATTCTCAAATTTGTCCATATCTTATCATAAAATGTTTTTAGCTCCTCCTGGAAATGAATCCTCACACAAAAATGGCAAAAGACAAGAAGAGAAGATGTTTCCTTCTTGGTTTTTTGTTGTTGTTGTTGTTTTCAGTGTCATAAAAAAAATGTTCCAGGAACCATCAGCAGATTTTTTTTTCTCATTTACTGTTAACTAGGATTGTATTACTGCTCATTTCTTAAACAACTACATACCAGAGAGTAGAATTACCACTATAGGCTGAAGTTAATCAAGAGTTTTCCGTGTCCGGGCTTACTCCCCAGCCTGCCAGGAAGCACATGGTTTCAGAGAGTAAGAACACATGGTGGGGAGTAAGGGACCATGGCCACTGTGTAGAGAAGCTGAGGGATTTACAGTACTTATGCTTCTCCAAGAATGGCTGTGATGGTGATTCATGAGACCGCATGTCCTATTTATCCATTTACTTCGTTTATTTACATCTAATCATTGTACATCTTTTCAGGTTACAACACGGTCTTTCAAATCATACAAACAGTGCATGTCGATCAAATCAAAGATTACAGTATACATTACTTTCCATTTTGGTGTCAATTAAATTTTTTTCCTAAACCCCTACTTTCCATTCCCCACTATCACCATTAACACAAACCAACTCAAGTGAATCAAAGATTTAAACTTAAAGTGTCGATCTATAAATTTATTTGTGAAAAACATGGGGAAATTATTAAAAAATTGAAACAGGCAAAGATTTTTTTAAAATAAGACCCCTAAACCACAGGCAGTAATCCCAAAAGTAGAAAAGTGGGAGTACGTCAGGCTAAAAAGCTTCTGCATAGCAAAGAAAACAATAAAGAGACAACTGTCAGAATAAAAGAAAATATTTGCAAACTATATATCAGATGAGAGGATAATAACCAATATATGTAGGGAACTCTAGCAGCATAACCCAAATCATACAACCCCAAGTTTTAAATGGCAAAGTTCTACGCAAACATCAGTTTAAACATTTGCACATAGAGAAACCACCATGTGCCTTACAGTACCTTGTGCTTTTAGTGTTGAAGGTACACGGAAGGTGCCTGACAGGATGGACTCCGGTCCTGTGATACTCACATTGGTTGCCAAGGCCCACCTTTGTAACTAGTCAGCTTTCTGACTTTCATCACTGAGGAATCAAGGTTTCTCTTCTTTATTTATTTATTTATTTATTTATTTATTTGGAGAGGTTTTTGCTATAGGGCGCGTGCGCTAGCCAGACAGACAGAGAGAGACAGAGAGACAGAAAGCAAGAAATCACCCCCCGGGGGGATGGCCACGCCGCCATCCCTTCTCCTCCATTCTCCTCTCGAGGTCTTGGGCACCAGCGTGAGTTTTAAGCCACCGGGTCTGGGACGTGAACCACGGTCGAGTATGTGGGAGTCCAGCGACATAGCCATTACGCTAACTGCTGGTTCCCAGGAATCGAGGTTTCTTTATATTGATGATGATAAATCTGCCTTACATCCTCCTCCAGATCCTTGTATAAATAAAGTTTCCCTGATAAACAAAAAATTACACCATTGATAGTGTTGTCTACTACCAAAGACTGTCAGCCTAGGTAATGAAGTGGGACCATTCCAACATTCCTTAGCTGCTGATTCAGTGCCACAAATGTTTCCTACACTCTCTCACTTAATTTCTACACACAACACTCTGAGCTGGAAATTATTGTCACTCCTTTATAGGTTGGAAGCTCTAAAGCTCTCGACCTAATTGATCATGCAGCTGGAAGTGGTGGGAGAGGAGTTGCAGCCACAACCACTGGCCCTGTAGGAAATCTCTGTCTACATGCTGATAACCAAACAGGCCATAGGAGCCTGTCTGTCTTACCCGAAGAGGGAGAGATGGTGTGGTCCAGTTCACTTTCAGTTATTCTGTTCTTTTCTCTCCTTGTGCTGGTCTCTGGGTGCCATCTTCTAAATAAATGTCTTACCATAGTACCCTTCACTAAGTGGTTATGAGACATAAGAAGGTATCTTCTCAGTGTGTTTTTAAATAAACTTTTAATATAGGTTTTCCTTTTTATTCACTTGAAATGAATGAGACAGTCTCCTAGGCTCAGAGTTGGGGAAGTACAGCACATAGAATGTTCTAGAATCCATGGCATTAGCTATGGCCTCAGGCTATCTTGTTTCCAGTGGAGCTTTACAAGTAGGTGTACATGGGTTAAAGCAAGGATGGTGGGGTATTTTAAAAATGCATTATTTGAAATAACTTCAGGGGCAGATTTACTAGGCTGTGTGCAAAGAGAGTTAAAAGACTCCTCTTTAAAAGAAGTCCTGGGTGACTTCAGGCCATAGTAGTTTGGAGCCAGGACTAAGCACCCACTTCAAAAGGCTCCCCGGGAAATTTCTGGGCATCTCCAGCTGCAGCTGTCTGTCTTTGCCATTGGCATTTCCCCTAGGCTCCAAATGCTTTAGCTCTCTAAGGACAGTGGGGAAGAGGGAGTCAAGACGACGTCTGTGTAAATGGAACTGTAGTCACTAGCATCCAGCAGCACACAGTCCGCCTGAGTATACTTGTCAGAGACTTCTCTTTCCACTCCTTTACCAAATATAATGTGCTATAGATTAATATATTCTAGAGACAGGCCGGTAAAATGTGTAGGTTAATCTATCTGTGCATCTATGTATGTATGTATGTGTCTACCTACCTACATACCCACCACCTATTTACTGATCAATCTGTAGAGAGGGATTATAAGAAATGGACCACACGTGTGGGGAATGACAACTCTTAAATCTTCAGCAGAAGTGCACAGGCCGAAGCCCCAGGGAAGAGCTGAGGTTGCACTTGCAGGCCAGAGGCCGCCTGCTTGGCACAGTCCCCTCCCTATTCCTTGGAGGTGATCACTCGTAGGCCTTCCCCAGCTTGACGGTTATTCACTCACATTTCTGAGGATGAACTGTTTTTCTGAAATGCCACTGATTTAAATGTTAATCTCATCCCAAAATATCCTCATAGAAACATCCAGAATAATGTTTGACCAGATGTCTAAATTGCTTGGTCTCGTTGACATACAGTTTAGTGTTTCATGTGTTTTAGTCTACGTTGAAGTGAAGATTTCCATCTTTTCTTAAATTATAGCAGGTTTCAGGCTGGCCCGTGGCACAGCAGTTAAGCACTATGCAAAAGTAGCCAGCACCCACATGATCAACCACAGTTCAAGACCTGGCCCTGGCAGCTTGAAAGACTTGCTGGTATGTGTGCATGAATACCCAACATGCTAAAGGGAGGGAGGAATGGAAGTAGAGAATTGCAGTTTAACCACGAGCTGTGGGAGGGCGCTTTCTCTTGGTGAGCACAGGCACCCTCTGGCAACAACAACAGAAGTTACAAATCCTTTCTTTGGATCTCTCTTGTTACCGTCACAAAGGCACAGTAAGCCGTGTTCTCATGCTCACCACGAGTCTTGCACAGCCTGAGAGAATCTGTGTGTACGATTCATCTATGTGAATGTGAGCCAAGTCCTCGAGCAGGCCGGTGCTTCACAGGTAAAACAGAATAAATCTTAACACACCTACTTATGGAAATGTTTTTATCTTGGTTGAAAAACAAGTACACTTACCCGTGTAATTTAAATGAAACAAACTTATTTTTAGGCAAGTAAAAAAGTCTGTGCAATGTAAAATATTGACTTCAAATTGGCCATCCAAATGCACAAAGTCTGGGGGCCAGAATGCCACTAAATCAAATGTTAAAATTCCTAAGAACCTTGGTAATAAAAACTCCAATGCTATTTGTGTTGTGACACCTGTAAAAGTGAGCCCCTGAACAAAGCACCTGCCATTTTTACAAAGAAGTTGTTGTCATGTTTACTTAGGGAGTGCAGCTATTTTTATATGCAATCTCCACAGAATTGGTGGAGCAGCATGTGACTGCAACTTGTCTGGAGGGGACGTGTGTCCCCAGCTGCTATAAAATAATAACTTACCAACATCCCTCCTCCACTTTGCATGTTGAGCTTTATTCCAGACTGGAAGAGTTTCTTATTTCATTATGATACTCTCTGCAGTTTGTCAGCCAAAGGAGACCTTCCTGTCTTAGAAACAAAGAGGTGACTGAACTTCTGACCCTTGATTACAAAATGAATTGCAAAGCCAACGTCCCTGTTCCAGGACTGCTCAACCATGACAGTCCCCTCTCTTGTCATTTACTTTAGCTGCTTTCTGCCAGAGCAAAGGGTGCTGGTTTTCTGAGAAGTGCTAGGCCTACAATTTCTTCCCTTATCACTCACTATAACCGTCACCCCCACGGCCAAGCCTCCTGCAGAGCAGAGTGCTGCCCTTGCTCTGCAGCTCAGGACGATGAGGTTATTTCTGTACTGCAGTCATTGTTGCTTTGTGTTTGGAAGGGGTAGCCCTGGTAGGCCACTGTGTATCCGTGATGACAGGCAAATGAAAATCGTGAGAAGACACATCTGGCCCAGTGACATCCAGTGGTGGCCAACACGGCAGAAGCGGCAGGTCCGACTGTTGTCTCAGGCCGTGGACATGAATCAGAACGGAGGGCAGACACTGTGGGGTCTCATTCTCAATGCGAGTTCCTTCTTTGACTGCCTCACAGATTTCAGAATAGTGTAAGCCATTCTGCTGAGCAACACGCCTGGGTCTGAACCACGTCCAACACACAGCTTCCTTCAGAATGAGTCCTCAATTTCTCACCTCCAGGCAGACGCAGTTCACTGTTGCCTGGGCGCATGTGCGTGCATGCCCAACATCCCGAGAGGAGAATGGAGGAGAGGGGATGGTGGCATGGCCATCCCCCCAGAAGGTGATTTCTCATTTTCTGTCTCTCTGTTTCTCTAGTGAGCACATGTGCCCTATAGCAAAAATGTCTCCAAAAAACCAAAGTGCCTGGAATAGAAGATGTTGGACAAGTCTGTTGCCGTAACGCACTGAAAGTCATGTGTGGTACAAGAGTCGTCACACCTGCTTATTCATGGCTCAGGCTTCTGCTCCCAGTGGAAAGTCCTGAGCTCTGCCCTGAGTTATTTCATTTCCTGGGAATATTGACACGATTTCTGGTCTTCCGGAGGCTGGCGATCTGGCCCGCCTCTTCTGTCCAGGCTGGTCTTGTTTCTGTTCCCCTCCCCCCGGACACTTTCATGTGAGTCCACAGTCCTGGCTTGGAAGGAAGGCACTGAACACAGCAGGAAGCTGAGCACTCACGGGCAGTGGGTGCCGTCCTCTCTCCATGTGTTTAAGACGCTATTAATTCCCATGGAAAGTACCTTCCATGTACTGAACTAGAAATCTCATTCTTGATGCCTTCGCGAGCATCCCATACGAACGACGGCATCCGTGTGCCTTCACGAGGCTAGGTGAAGCTCCAAGCATGTCTTCAGAGACACCAAGAATGAAAATATGTGAAGTGAGCCCACCTTGCAAGCAAGAAGGGGAAGGCTGGGGGACAGTGTCCTGTTATGTGAGGGGTGAGGGAGGACAAAGGAGGGGTGAAGCAGGTGGTGGCAGAGAAGGGAGAGGCTGGCAGGACAGTCCCCAGGACAGAACCCTGGAAAGGTCCCAGGATTGAATTCAGAGAGCTCAGGGTTTCAGTCTTGCCGTGCCATAGCCTAGAGGGGTGAATAGTAGCGTGAAATCTAAATCCCGTGTTTAAAGTTTTTAATATGAAGAATTATGCCAATCCCATTGTACATTGTTAAAATTGAATAGATAACAAATTAAAGAAGATAAAGATCTTTCCCCTAGCAGGAGGTTAAAATATATCCACTCTCCTTGACTTTTAATATATAAACACATTTGCAAAGGATTTTTCTCTTAGTTTGTAGTTCTTCAAGAAAGGAAGAGAAGAGTTTCTGAAATTCCTTTCTATACTTACTCATGTAGTTCTGAACAGTAAAGCAAATATTCTAGGCAATTCAAGCAGGAGGGCCTATAGGGTCTCTGGGCACACCCGGCTCTCTCAAATTTCCCCTCACGTGTTTGGAAGGTACAGCCTTCATTTTGTTGCTCGTAGCTGTAAATCCATTCCACAGGCATTAGAACTTATAATAGTAGTTTTACCCCATCATTTTGTTATGAAATTCTCATTTTTAAAAGAATTATTTGATTTAATTTATTATTATTATTATTTTTAATTTGCTATAGGAAACTCATGGTTACCAGGGAGAAACAGAGAGCCTAAGAGAGAAATGAAGAAAACAAGCCGAAAGGCCAGAACTTGAATTTCTGTCAGCCCGTGGGATGGGAGTCCAGTACTCCAACCACATAGGCCACCTGCTGATCCCAATGAAATAATCAAGCATACAGAAAAGTTGAAGATGGAGTACATGATAACTACTGCTTAGACTCAAAATACCTGGTAATACTTTGTCATCTGTGTCTTATATATTTATTTATGTATCTTTATCTCTGCTCAATTATTATTTTTTAAAAATTTACTATAAGGTGTTCTCTGGGGTGCAGGGAAGAGAAAGAGAGAGAGAGAAAGAACGAGAGAAAGTGAGAAAGCACCCCGCCCTATGGGGAGGGTTATGCTACAGTCCTTTCACCTCCATTCTCTACAGATTCTGGGCATGCACACACACACTTGCCCAAGTGTGTTTCTCAAGCACTGGGTCTGGAACTCGAACCTTGCATTTGGCTATATGGAATCCAAACGTCTTAACCAGCTGTTCCCTTCTAAATTATTTTTAAGCAAATTATACGCATGACAATAATAGATGCTAAAAATACAAAAGTCTCCACATTATCCCAATACCACTCTTAATCTATGGAATACTAATAAAATGACTCCTTTATTGTCTGTAACTTTCAAGCCATATTTAAATTCCACACTTATCCAAAAATATTGTTTATACTTACTTTTGTATTAGACCAGGGTCTGATTAAACTTTATTCATTTGGTTGCTATTTTTCTTTCATCTTTCTAAATCTAGAACACCTCCTAATTTTTAATTACCATTAGTATTGTTTTACAAGATACTGATATTTGAAGAGCCCAGGCCCACCATCTTGAAGAATATTTAACGTTCTGAGTCTGTGCTGCTCAGGCAGGTATTTCTCACTGTGAACTGCTGTAAACTGGAAATTAGCTCATCTGGTTATAAGAACTGGTTAGGCGAAATACCCTGTAGTTGTTAGGAGTTGAACTGTATCTCTTCAGAAGACATGCTGAAGTCCTAACCTCGTCAGAATATGACCTTACTTGGCCCTGGGGTCACTTCGAATCTGATCAGTTGAAATGAGGTCCTATTGGAGCAGGTAATTCCGGGCTGCTAATCCAGCGTGACTTGCAAAACAGCCGTGCAGATATCCAGGGAGCACGCCATGTGATGATGAAGGCAGACCCTGGAATGATGCAACTATAAACCAGGAATTGCTATGGAATCCCAGCAAATCACCAACAGCTGGAGAGATAAGGACGGCTCCCCAGGCAGGTGTCTGTTCAGCACGACCCTACTGACCCCGTGACTCCTTCCCGGTCTTCAGCAACCCCCTAAGGGACTTTATTAAAGAGAGGCAGGAAACATGCAAGGTGAGTGATGGTGTGGTTCCAGCTCCACCTCACATGGAGGCACCTGCCATCAGATGTCGCATTGCCAATGCCGAGTGTGACAACTTGGTTAGGACGGGATTGCTCCACTGCAATGGTATGGTTTGTTTAGTTTTGTTTTTTTTTTCCAATTAACAAGTGATTACTGAAAGTAACCTTTGACTCTGTAGAAATATCCTTGCCAACACACTTCCAACAAATGACTTTGGTGCCCGTTAATGATTGATGATCCTTGACTGAATTAATTACTCTCTTTTGGGTTGAGACAGGGTGATTTCTAACTCCTTCCACATTTATTGACTGATTTGTTTCAGAAAAGAGCAACTTTCCTTGTGAACTGGTAATGAACTACTGTAGTTCTGCCTAAAATGCAGAAAAATTCTTCTGCTGTCACCAGTGAAGACGCCACCGTGATGTGCTCCCTCTTCCCGCCCCAGCTGCATATCTCCATGAACACATGGGCTGCTTCTACTTTTTTCCTTTTTTTAAATTTTGCCAGGGGGCATGTGCACTCACAAGAGAGACAAAGAGAGAGAAAGGAAAGCAAGGAAACACCCTCCCATGGGACATGGCCACGCTGCCATCTTTTATTCCCCATCTTTCTCTCCTTTTCAAGATTTTGAGCATCCACATACACAAACCCAGTGAGTTTTTCAAGCAGCCTAGTCTGAGATCCAAACTGCACAATGGACCATGTGGGATCCATCTGCCTGACCAATCACACTACAGGCAGGCAACACATCACGTAGAACATTTATCTTTTGATTCTTAATTATTTGTAATTGCCAAAGGGTATATGCATTCTCCAGAGAGACAGAGAGGGGGGAAGCACCCTTCAATGGGGCAAGGTCATGCTGGGATCCCTTTCTTTCTCTCCATCCTATCAAAATTTGGGCATACACACATGCCTGGCATGTTTTTCATGTCCCAGGTCCAGGACTCAGTCTGCAAAGTCAGTCATGTGGGATCCAGCTGCCTTAACCATCATGCCACTGACTGCCCAGAGAATCACTTTTTATAAAAGTTCCTGAACTTATACACTCAATTCAAATTTAACATTTCAGGGTGTTTTCTTAACTTCTTTAATGTTATGTCTGTATCTTTTTTTTTCTTCTTTCTCATACTGAAAATCTCAGTTTCTAATGATTTTAACATGTACTCTATGTGTTATGTGAGATATATTGTCATTTATTTAGCTTACAGTTTTTCTTTTTTTGGTGTTATTGTTCTTTAGAGAGAGATTTTTCCTAAAGGGTGATTGCACTGGCTGGAAAGATAGAGAGACAGAAAGCAAGAAATCACCCCCGAGGGGGAATGACCATGCCACAATCTCTTCTTAATTTTCCTTTCTAGATTTTGACCATGCATACACATGCGCCCAGTGTGTTTCAAGCCTCCAAGGAACCATGATCAACCATGTGGGGGTTGTCCACTGATATAACCATTACACCATCTCATGGTCCCTATGGTTTTGTTTTTTAAAACCATTCAGAGAGCAGCAGATGGCATAATGGTTGTGTCACTAGACTCCCACATAGTTGACAGTGGTTCATGTTCCAGATCCAGCAGCTTGAAACTCGTGCCAGGTGCATGTGCATGCATGTCTGAGAACCCAAGAGATGAATGGAGGAGAAGGGATTGCAGCATGGCCATCCCCCCCTTGTTGGGGGTGAGTTCTTGCTTTCTGCCTCTGTCTCTCTCTGTCTGTCTGGTGAGCGCACACACCCTATAGCAAAAACCTTTCCAAAATAAAAGGACTTCTAATGATTTTATTATACTATGAAAGTAACGTAAACAACTTTAAGTCTACTATATTATCATCTCATAGTTAACACCAAGTTTCTTCTAATTATATGTTTTATGTTTCCTGAACAGAAGTCAATATAAATTAACATATTGATCTCTTAATTTGAAAAACTAATGACTTTGAAGTATCCCTGCTTTACAATCAGTAGATTAAAATTTTGCAACTTATATGAAAATGTCCCAGTTATAACAAAAAGTTGCTATCTTGAAGACTTCAGCTTTACAGCTTATTATAAATTTTTGAGTGCTCTGACCCTGGCCTCAATTACTGGTTAGAGCATAAAAACTGCACTTGAGGCTATGATTAAGTTGGATAGAGCAAAAATCTTAGTCTGTTTAAAACTGATAGTAGTCAGCCAGGTTTAAGACCTCAATATTGAGGAAGAAATTATCTTCATGGTTCATCACTCAGGAAATTCGCAAATGCCCAGCATGTTTAAATTTGCTTTTCTGTGGTAAACAGCTTGAGTAAATAAGTCATTATAATGTGCTACTTTGAGGCAAATGAAGGAGCCATCAAGAAGCTGCACAATGAAGGCAGCTCAGTGACCTTAGCAGCACTCCGTTGACAGCTAAGAGGGCACCATCCTAGATTCTGCAGAAGGCTTCCAGGGACGGATGGGGAGCTGGGCCATGAGCAATACAGGCTTTGGGACAACATTCTCATGACGAGCAGACCTGCCATTGCCTTTTATCTTTAATCCAGAGTGGAGAAGTAAAGACAATTGGTCTTTGCTAAAGAAAAACACTTTTTCTGCCGTATTGGTGGTGAAGTGGCAGCGAGAGGAGGGAGCAGTGATATTTAAACATAATGAACCGTCTGTGCAGAGGTAAGGGCTCAGCTCCCTGTGGTGCACTCATTGAATTACATAGTAAATTTTCATCTGCAGAAAACATATTACCTTTTACACCAACAGCCGTTATTAAACATGATTTCATGTGCTTTCCACTCTGATATCTACTCTTGGTTTCAGCGTAGAGGACTAGTTTATCAGTGACACATCATGGCAAATTAATAGGTACAGATAAAACCTTCCATAAATATTCATTACATCTCATTACTGTAAATTAATGAGATATTTTTAAATTAAGCCCAGTCACATTTGGTGGTGAGGACATGGTTTTAATATATGATGCTCAGAGATAAATTATGATCATGAAAACAATTGGGCTCATTATGGGAAACTTAGATAAGCTTTTCAGGAGCAGTTTGGATAAGGATTGGCTACTACTATACCTAATTTGAAAAATGCTAAAAAATTATTTTACCTTTCTATACATCTAAGCTTCTTTAATAACACTTTAGCTGTTCTCATAACATAGAGCAAAACAAAGAACTTTATGTGTAAGACATACAATGCATTCCAGCAATTCAGAAAAGATGTCTTCACTCAGAAGAGCATGCAATAATAAGCTAACATTTAAAATCTCACATACACACGCTTGTGTAAATAAGGCTCAGACTGGTTCAGTCATCTGTATGGGGAACCTGGGCAGATAGTCAATTTTTTTTTCAAGGATATAAATGCATATAATTTAGGATAGTCTTTTTTTGTTGTTGTTCAGGTTTTTTGTTGTAAGGTGTATATATTTACCAGAGAGAAGAGAGCCAGAGAGAGTCAGAGAGAGTCAGAGAGAAGGAAAGTGAGAAGTCATCCTCTCCCCAGGGAATGGCCACAATGCAATGCCTTCTCCTCCATTCTCCTCTGGGGAATTTAGGCGTATACACATAAATTTCAAGCCACTGAATATAGGACTCAAACCATGGTTGCCATGTGGGAGTCCAGTGCCTTAACCGCTATGCCACATGCTGGCCCTTAGGATACTCCTAGAGAAGGACAGGGTTATCTGCCTAGTGGCTCCTAAGTGGGAGCTACGTAAGCATACAAAGGCCTTAGTTCTTCAGGAGGTTCCTGCAGGAGCCTGCCACTGGCCTTTGGGGCCTCTGAGATCGAGTAGGTTCCGGGTGGACGAGGGCCCTTTGTGTGCCTTGGTTCTCTTTTCTAAACTTATTCCTCCAGCATGAAGAAAGATCCTCTGTTAGCTCCTCCTCATAAGCACAGCGATGGTATTCTCTCATTGGACACAGAGTAAGCACTGCAGATTCCCACGGCAGGAGGACCAACCATCCTGTGCACGCTGACAGTCGAAGTCAGTCCTTGCTTATGTTTGTGAGGACTCGGTTATTTGGCTGAATTGGTTGTTCGCCCCTCCCCGCCCCCAGTAAAAAGCAGACTTAGCTCAAATGGGAAGATAACCAGTATCGAAATGGTCTAGAGGAGAGCAAATGCTTTTAAACTCTTTGGGCCTCTGTATTCACATCTGAAAATAGCTTTTATTTTATTAGATAATATCTGAGCTAATCTCAAGCTATAAATTTTATGACCCTAATTATATTTAAAATTAATATATTCTAAGAAGTATAGCTTTCGTATGTTTTACTAAATATACTGATCCGATGCATTCTGGAACAAAGTGATACTCCTTAGTGTTTTATTGCCTGTATCCCTTCAATCAGTAAATTATTTTATAGCTCGCACCTCTAGAATAAAACCCACAACAGAAAAGCATTGTATGCAGGGTCTTTGAAAGGGTTTTGGAAAATGTTTATTATGAAAAAACTATGTGTGAATTTCAAAAATTTTTCACCAAAATAAACTTGTATTTTAATTTCATTTTCCTAAGAATATGTGGAAATATTAACTTTGCCCACAGGGCTTAGAACAAGGCCAAAGGTAGAGTAGGCACATGTCAAAAGAGAATGGGTGAGTGCAGGGTCTCTGTATAGGATTCAGAGATAATCAGATTGGTCTCTTTAATGAAACATTTGTAATTAATCTGTAATGGCATGACAGATACAAAAACAGCTCTTATATCAGGTATTGCTGAACGAATGTTGTGAAGGAGGTGGAGAATGTGGAGACAGCAGCAACGATTCAGATGACACACTTCCCACCACCTAATCAAGATCCTTAGGAGGCATCAGGTTGAATTTGGTAAGGAAGCAAAGTTGTAATCCAGGAGGAGTCTGAAATCCAGAGTAGGGAAAAATCTTGTTTATTCTTTATCTTTGTTGGTTTGTATTAGAATCAGCTTACTCCCATCACAAAGCAAACAAAAAGTATCAAACAAAGCCAAGAACAAAAAACAAACAAGACCAGCAACCAGAGTACCTGTGGAATGTTATAGAAATCATCAATCATTTGGGGGAAAACTGCCCTTCTCCACAATGTTATATCTATTTACATACCAATATGTTTTATCTTCTAGTTTATATGAGCTTTCTTTAATATTTTTCAATATAAAACTCCATGCTTCTCTACAGTATATTTACATACTTGTATTAAAAATATATTATAGCTCCAAATACCTTTTATATTGTAAATGACAAACATGCATCATGTTTGTTACTGGAGGATAAAAATTCACTATCTTTTGATACAAATTTTTAGAGACAGAGAGAGAGAGAGAGACATGATCACCCCATGGGAGGATGGCCACACCTCAATTCATTTTCCTCCATTCACTTCTTCGGATTTTGGGTACATACAAACACACACACACACACACACACACACACACACACACACGCATGGTGTGATTTTCAAGACACTGTATCTGGGACTCAGACCTCAGCTGACCACATGAGAGTCCAGCATCTTAACCACCACACTACCTGCTGGCCCCTAGATATATATCTTATATTGTACAATTTAGCTCAACTTCCGTATTTACTCTAGAGATTTGTCTGTACAATTTTTAGGGATTTCTACACAGATGTTACATAATTTATGAATATTGGTTATTGTTTTTCCTTTCAATTCTAATGCATTTTATTTCTTTTTCTTTTTCTTTTCACTTACTAGAAGACCCACATTTGTTTAGTAGAAATGACGAAGCTGGGAATATTTGTATTGTTTCTGAATATAATAAGTATTTTAAGTATTATCATTTTAAATCCCCTATCAACTTTTAAAAGTCCTCTTCTCTCTTGCTTAAGTTTTTATTATGCATTTTCTTTCATTAGTTTTGTTAGTTTCTGAAACTCATACTTTTCAAGAAAATTGTCCCCTGTTGTCTTGGTTTTAAAAATGCATTGGCAAATAAAAACATAATATTTTTTAAAATATTTTCAGTCTTTTTTACATGTAGTAATAATTCCCCATTTTTATTTCTAATATTGTTTATTTGCAAATTTTTGGTTGAGGTTTTTCCTTAACCATCCTTACCAGAGGTTTGTCAATCTTACTACAATTTCAGAACCCTAAATCTGGCACTGCAAATGCTCTCAGTTGCATCCTTGTTCTCTATGTTATGAATCTCTGCTGTCATACTTAGCACTTCCTTCCTCCTGCATCTCTGAGTTTCTTCTGCTGCTACTCTGCTGGCTTCCTGTACTGAACACTTGACCACTCACATTCGGTCTGTCTTGTTCCCGGCCTAAGTGTGCTTGCTTTGAGGACATCCTGAAGGCACTTGTCAGTCACAGCCCCCACTGTCTAGTATGCGGCACTTTTAGTCTTATTTATTGCTTTTATTTTTTTTTTATTTTACGTCCATTCATTCTATATTATTACAGCATACAAAATGAATTTTCTCATCCAGAATTCATGGAATATTGGCTCAATCAAAGATATGATCATACCTATTATCTTCAATAGATAATTTTCCATTTTGTGCTTCTTAACTGTTTTACTTCTTTCTTTTTCCTCTTGATTCCCTCCCTTCCCCCCTCTGCCATCTCCCACTCTCCTCCCACACCGTCTGGTGTTCACGGTTGTTCTCTGTGCCTTTATGTTGCCCCATATTTCAGCTTCTGCTATAGAGTGCGGACATTCGAGTATAAGTGGGGCCTAATGCCTGTCTTTCATAGTCTGACTTGATTTGCTTAAGAGTAAGTCTTCCATATTTATCCACTTTCTATTTTGGACAAATTGAAATTAAAATATCTTTTATTTCGATTGTGAAGAGACTATACCCAGCATAATATACACCTCAGTCCAGCCTTCACAATCAAAATGATGTATAGCGATTTAATGCATGAATAATAAGAAAAATTAAAATAAATAAAAATAAAAAATCACAAGGAAGAAAAAAAAATTTAAATATTTAATTTTGATTATTATTCTACATATGATATACATTACTTAGAAGTGTATTTTAAAATTTCTACATTCCTGTTTTAAGGCTATGGTTCTCAGACCACTGCTGCTCCCCTTGACCAGCAATATAAATATTGCCTGAGAACTTGTTAGAAATGAAAATAGCTGGTCTCACTAACACTGTCAGAAATGTGGACACTGGCTGCCATAATGTGTCTGGTGTCTACAGGAGCCCAATGTCCACCAAGGAGTCAATATGCTATTCGTTTGAAAATAGGTCTTTCAGAGCAGAGTACCTTCCAGATAATCGTGAGTTTAAAAATTACTTTATGGCTAAATAGTTCATTTTTATAAAAGTTTCTTTTCATTCTTTCATTTTTTCTTTTTTTAAGTTACAGGGTACTTGCATTCATTAGAGAGAGACAGAGGGAAAGTGAAAGTGAGAAATCACCCCCCCCGGGGGGGTGATGGCCACGCCACAGTCTCCTCTCCTCCATTCTCCCCCTCAAATATTAGGCTCACATGCACATGCACCCAGCATGATTTCAAACCACCAGGTTAGAATTTGAACTGCAGAGTCAGTCATGTGGAATCCAGGTGCTTTAACATCCATGTTATTTGCTGGCCATCATAAAAGCTTCTTATGAAGAATGTGTCCTCTCCAGTCACTGGATATGTTGTGTATACTGATTGCACCAAATAGATTAATTGTGTTGTTTCAGATCTTCAACAGGTTAGTGTTTTTTTCATAATCCATCCTATTGATTTCTGAGAGAATGAATAAAAACCTCTGGCATGATGTATTTTCCGATTTATCCTTTTTCTCTTTTTAGAATTATTTATTTTATGTAGGGAGCAGTCCAAATCTGAGCAAACATGATGACCTTTAGATATATGCAGAAACGCGGTTCCATGGGCAGTCATATGCAGGGCAATGAATGCCATTAACATGTGAATATGCTAGCTGCTTCTATGTTTCAGAAACTTCAAGGAAGTATCAGTTAAAGGAAGTCACATATGTTAATCAGAATTTGCCCCCAAAAATTAGGGAAAACGTACATAGAACTACATCACGCGTGTCTTCACATCTTCAGCCGATTGACATCTGAAAACAACTGACTTTGCATTCACTTCCTCTCCCCCTATTTTCTGCCCTTTATAAGAATAAACCTGGGAATAGTTTGGGGCTGTGGCTACCTCCATCAGAGGAGTCAGGATCACCTGACCCCCACTTTTTCCTACTGTATGGCTTTGTGTGTTTTTTTTATTATTTATTTTCTAATACACAGCTGTCCCCACTCAAAGCACATGTTCAACAATGTGGGTCATGGCAATTTTATTTAATTTATTGTTTATAATTTGTTATAGAGAAAGTAAGTCACCAGGTCTGGGGCTTGAACCACTGTTGGGCATGTGGGAGTCTAACACCTTTACTGTGCTACCTGCTGGCCCCATTTCTCCTTTTCATCTTTCTATATCTCATTTATACATTTTGTTTTTATTTAGGAATTATTTTGTCAATTTTATTATTATTTTAATTTGCTATAGGGCATGGGCACTCACCAGAGACAGAGACAGAGAGAGAGAGGAAAAGAGGAAAAGTGAAAAAGAAAGCCTCCAGGTCTGACATTTTAACAGCAGTCAGCCAGTGATTCAACCACCATGGCACCTGCTGGCCCCCTTCACATTATTTGAAGGTACATTTTTCCATGCTGCTTTTTAAGCAAAACAAAAATGTTAAATTTTTTTTTGGTCTATTTCGTGTTCACAAGTCAATGTTTTTTGATTTAGGGTTATATAACTGTCATACCAGTATAATCTTAAACAACTTCATCAACCTCAAAATGTTTAGCAGTCACTTTTCATTTTCTTCCTAGCAGCCGTAGGTAACTGTTAATTTATCTCTGGAGATTTGCCTATTCTGGATGCAGTCATGCCATGCATTGTAATATTTTGTTCAAAGACAGGCCACATAAACAATGGTGGTCCCATAAGATTACAGTGGAACTGAAAATTCCTTTCACCTAATGATGCAGTAGTCCTTAAAGGATGTACATGTCTGTGGTGATGCTTGCACATGCAATATGACCAGACATACAAAGTCACAGCACATACCTGTGTCACTGCCTTTTGTAGTGACAATATTATACTTTGTATTGTTATTTTGGAGTACACTCCTTAAGAATAGAAAAGTTTACTGAAAACAGTTTACCTGTTTGCTGACAATAGCCAAACACGCTTTCTGTCTACCGTGTCTCTTGACTGCATCATTTTCTCTTGTGCTTGTTTTAATCTAGCATTGTTTTGTAAGTTTGTAAGCAGGTAAGCACATAAATACTGTATGCTTGATGATTTTCACATGACCATAAAATCAGAATATCCTTTTTCAGAACATTTCCCTGTTTTTAAACAAAGCATTTCTGTGTTTCATGTAAATGGAATCAAACAGGACATACAGTTAGGGTCTGGCTCCTTTTACTTGTGTAAGGTTTTCAAGGTTCCTCATGTTGTACCAAGTATCAGCATGTCATTCCTTTTCTTTGCCTTATAATATTCCACTATATAGGCTGACCACATGTTGTTTATTTATTCATCAGCTGACAGATTTTTTTTCCAACTTTGACTTAGGAACAGTGGTGCTCTGACCATTTATATAAACATGTATCTATGGACAAATGCCTGTATTCTTTGGACCTAGCAGGGGAATTCTTGAGCCACATAGTAACTCTATGGAACCACCACACTATTTTTTGATGGGTTTGCACCATTTGAAAGTTTTCAATTTCACCACCTCTTCACCAGCACTTGCTTTTTTTTAAGTTTATTTTAGCCTTTCCAGATTATGTGAAGTGGCATCTCATTATGGTTTTGATTTGTGATGCACAGATGACTGAAGATGTTAAACATCCTTCCATATGCTTTTTAGTCACTCGTGTCTTTGCAGAAATATCTATTTCAGATGTTTAAAATCCTTTGTCCATTTTAAATTAGGTTCTCTTCATTGTTCAAGTGTACATGTTCTCTGTTTTCCTGGTATGATTTTCTTATCAGATATGTGACTTGGAAATAATTTTCCCATTCTGTCATACACATACCTATTAATCAATTGCCAAATCTAAGATCATAAAGATCACCTCTATGTGGCCTAATATTTTTATAGTTTAGAATTTATTTAATTATTAGTAATAATTAATGATATCATTACTAATGATGCTGCTCTATGCACTGCTTGCTGCCTGTTCACTATTGTTATTTAAAGTTTCCACATCATTGATGATTATTTTGAATATTCAATTAGTTACTAGGAGAGTTTAATTTGTAAAGTTTTATACTAATTTCAGTTACTTATTTATTTATTTGTAGAGGTTTTTGCCTTAGGGTACATGCACTCACTTGGGAGAGAGAGAGAAAATGAGAGGAAAAGTAGAAATCACCCCCCCAAGGCATGATGGCCACACTGAAATCCCCTATCCTTCATTCTCCTCCTAGGATCTTGTATACACACACACATGCACACATGCACGCGTGCACACACACGCACACACACTTCTTGAGAAGGAGGCTTACTTCTTCTGAGTATGCAGTATCTCAGTCCCACTTTAGTACTTTACTTTTTTAGAACACAAGTTAGATTCACTTCTATTGCTAAACAAATACAATAGTAGTCTTGTGACTTGCAACTCTTAGTGATTGCTTTTCAATTTTTCTCCTCTACGGGTTGAATTCAAGATATTCTTGTATCTCGGGACCAGCAGTTTGCGTAATGGCTATGTCGCTGGACTTCCATGTATTCGACCGCAGTTCGCATCCCAGACCCGGGGGCTTAAAACTCACACCGGGCATGTGTGCGTGCGTGCCCAAGATCCTGAGAGGAGAATGGAGGAGAAGGTATTGAGGTGTGCCCATCGCCCCTAGGGAGTTATTTCTCTCTTTCTGTCTCTCTGTCTCTCTCTGTCTGGCGAGCACATGCGCCCAATAGCAAAAAACTCTCCATAAAAATAAAAAAAAAAAAAGATAGTCTTGTATCTCCTTCTCCATCTCCATCTTGGTCTTGAGATGGTTGTGGGATCATGGGACTTCATTTTCCTTGGGAGCTTGGTTTTTAATGTCTACACCTCAAACATGTGGCCTCTTAAAGCCCTAGGAAAAAAACAATGTCTCCAGGTGAAGGATAATCCAGCGGCTATGTGACTTTACTGGAACCATGTTTTTTGCTTTTGTTGTTTTCTAACGCTGGTCTAGTAAAATAATGCCTTAGATAGGCTAAGCATTTGCTTGTATTACAGCATTCTCACATGCAGAATTTCATTTTACTCTCATATCACCCCAACTCTATAAATCATGGGATAATGCTACTTTTAAATAAGAAGAAACAAAGATTTGTTTCAATTAAATATTTTTTCAAGGTTAATTGTCATATTAGTTAAAATAATACATTTTAAAACATCCTTTAAAATAACCAATTAATTTATATTTTAATCATTTAGAAAAAGCCTTATCTTTTTATTTATCATCATAGACCCAGCACTTAGAACAGTGTATTCAGTATGTTATAAATGTAATACACTTCTGTAGCATAAGGTGACTAAAAGAAATGCTCATTAAGATAAGCTAAGGGACCAGCAGTTAGCATAATAGCTATGTTGCTGAACTCCCATGTAGCCAACCACGGTTTGAGTCCCAAACCCAGTGGTTTAAACTCACGCCAGGTGCATGTGCGTATGTGCCCGAGAGTCCGAGAGGAGAATGGAGGAGAAGGGATTGCGACATGGCCATCCCCCATAGGGGTTGATTTCTTGCTTTCTATCTCTGTCTGGTGAGCGCACACTCCCTATAGCAAAAATCTCTCAAAATAAAAAAATAAATAAATAAACGAGATAAGCCAAAATAATTTTTTCCTGAACTCAAATAAAGTTCCAGAAATAAGATAATGGAAATCAATCTTTTCCACAAGATCAAAACATTTTGGATAAGTAATATGGAAACTATAAAACTGCATACATACAAAATGTAGAAATGGTAGTGGCTTTATATTAGTTAGGGCATAGGAATAGAGAAAAGTTAAAATTTCCTGTGTTGTATACAAATCTGTGTCCCCTCAAATTTATATATTGAAGTTAAATGTGCATCATGTAAATAATAGCTATGTTGCTGAACTCCCATGTAGCCAACCACGGTTTGAGTCCCAAACCCAGTGGTTTAAACTCACGCCAGGTGCATGTGCGTATGTGCCCGAGAGTCCGAGAGGAGAATGGAGGAGAAGGGATTGCGACATGGCCATCCCCCATAGGGGTTGATTTCTTGCTTTCTATCTCTGTCTGGTGAGCGCACACTCCCTATAGCAAAAATCTCTCAAAATAAAAAAATAAATAAATAAACGAGATAAGCCAAAATAATTTTTTCCTGAACTCAAATAAAGTTCCAGAAATAAGATAATGGAAATCAATCTTTTCCACAAGATCAAAACATTTTGGATAAGTAATATGGAAACTATAAAACTGCATACATACAAAATGTAGAAATGGTAGTGGCTTTATATTAGTTAGGGCATAGGAATAGAGAAAAGTTAAAATTTCCTGTGTTGTATACAAATCTGTGTCCCCTCAAATTTATATATTGAAGTTAAATGTGCATCATGTAATTATATCTGGAGGTAAGGTGTTTAAAGAGGTTACTACATTAAAATTAGGCCGTGGAGTGGGGGGAGGGGTTTTAATCTGACTGGTGTCCTTATAACAAGAATGTGCATCCAAGGACAAAAGTCTGAGGACACAGAGAGAAAGTCGTCACCTGTAAGCCAAGGAGAGAAGCCTCAGGAGGAACTGATCCGCCAGCATCCTGACCTGGGGTGTTTTAGCTTCAAGAACCATGAAAAGTTCATTTCTGTTTTGTTTTGTTTTTAAGGTTTCTGCTGTAGGCTGTGTACACTCGCTGAAGAGAGACAAAGAAAAACGGCGAGAGGGAAAGTGAGAAGCATCACCAAGGGGGATGGCCACACGTCAATCCTTTCTCCCTCATTCTCTTCCCGGAATTTTGGGTAGGTATACACACGTGCCCAACTTGGTTTTCCAGCCACCAGATCCGGTACTTGAACCCATGGTCGACTATGTGAAAGCCCAGCACTTTAATCACTGCACCACCTGATGGCCCCTATTTCTGTTGTTTAAGCCACTTGGTTGTGGTATTGGAGGTATTGGGGCCTTTTGGAGGTAATCAGGTATAGATAAGGTCATGAGGGTAGACCCACCATGATGGAAATAGTGCCCTGTAAGAGCAGCAGAGACCTGAGGGTTTGCTTCCTCTCGCTCTCTTCCATGAGGACACAGCCATCTGCAAACCAGGAAGCAGGTCTTAATGAGGAAACAAATTCACAGGCACTTCTGATTTTGAATGTTCTTGCCTTCAGAACTCTGCCAAGTAAATCCTTGCTGTTGAAGCCACCTCCGTCTGCGGTATTCAGCTCTTCCATGTGGACACAGCAAGAGGGTGCCATCTGCAAACCAGGAAGCAGGTCTTAATGAGGAAACAAATTTACAGGCACTTCTGATTTTGAATGTTCTTGCCTTCAGAACTCTGCCAAGTAAATCCTTGCTGTTGAAGCCACCTCCGTCTGCGGTATTCAGCTACAACCAAATTGACTAAGAGAGATTATGACTAGTAACTTGTTCTAGATTATTGTCATAACCAAGTAAACCCTGATCTAATCTAATATCTTTTCATCAGTTTTCAAGTGAATGTTCAGTAATTTATTTAAACTGAATGTTTATCCTGTAAGGATTTAGCAGTGAACACGGCAGACAGCCACTTCCCTCACAGAGCCTAGAACACATTAATGTAGTATGTCCCTATATAAATTGTGGATCACTGTTGCTTACAAAGTTGTTTTCATTTTGATTGGATTGTAATTACCAGACTTCCCTGTCAAGGTCAGATGATTAGGAGCTGCTGAAGCATCTCATCGCCACGATGCAAACTCAGAGACGTGTATGGTTGAACACGATGTGCAGACCACCTCACCTGATTTGTTCTTCTATCTCATTTATCATCCAGATTTTCAAGACAAAACAAATGTTAAGAAAATGATAAAAAAAAAAAAACTGAATCAAAAAACTGTGGCATGTACATCCTACGGACTACTACTAAGCTACTGAGGACAATGGGATTCTGTCCTTAGATATGAAGTGGATGAATACAGAAGATTTAATGTTCAAGAAGCAAGGCAGCCTCCGAAGAACACATACCACATATCACTCCTCAGGATGGACAGAGTGTCTGCAGTGCACGGCAGAAATGAACAGATCTGAAAATACGGCAGTAGGAAAGATCAGTGTAGATACTAGAGCGTGTATGGGAGGGGAGTGGAATGTAGAGGGTAGGTGGGATGGGCACAGAGAAGACACACTTAGCAGACACGAGAATGTAAAGTTTCTGTTGAAAATGATATATATTGTGGTAGCCTTCATTTAATTGTCACATACTATATGCATGCTTTTAGAAAATTGAAACAGAAAATAATAACAAGATTATCCAACACATGATCACTTACTTGTGTCAGAAACTTAGGAAGATAGTTCATGTGGATTATCTATGTTAAGTCCTAACACTAACCCAAAAGGTAGTACTTGGAAGCTATGTTGTCCCTAAACTTACAAAGGGTTGGGGCTAGAACTGAAGTGAGCCAGGTGGAGTCCAACTCCCCTAAACACTAGGTTATGGGGCCAACCCCAGCAGTATTTTTTGAAATAAACCTGTTTTTAAAGCCTTCATATGCTGCCTAAATCTACAGAGCATCCCTAGTAGAGTCTAAGGCAACTTGGTTCAAGGATTGATTGAGGTCCTCTTATCCACCAGTCTTACAATGTATTTTGACATTGCAGCATTCCTGATGACTTGGAACGATGCTGTGGGCAATATCCAGGATTCGGAGTTAAAAAAAAAAAAAGATTTTGGAAAAAGTCCTCCTATTACCAACCGTGGGGACTTGGGCCTCCACTAGTCATGGGTGTGAGCACACAAAGGGCCAGGTTTATGTGCCAAACACGCCGGGCCTGGCCCTGGGCACTGTGTACCAAGCTCTCCCCAGTGGCCTGCTTGCTCCTTCCCTGAGCACAGAGGTGCATGTCAGAGCCACCTCCTGCCTTTAGGTCAACAGAGCGGCCACCCAAACCTCTTCTAGCTTATTGTTTTCATCACTATTTAGAATGCTACAGTTTATATTTTAGAGTAGAGTTTGTAATATGTTTATTTAATTTTCCTTTATTAAAATAAATTCCCAGCTGGTCAGAGGCAGGACCAGTGCTGGATCTATTCATGGACTGACGTCTGCTGCACTCTCAGGAGGACGAGGGCTTCCTGGGAGGAGAGAAGAGAACGCGGTCCCTGCCTGCCTGCCTAGAATTCTCTTTCAGGATTTAGAGACCTCCACTTCCACCTGAGATGGAATATTTTCTGCTCATCTCAGGAAATAGTAACCCAAATTATGTTCAAGTTTCTAATTGTGAAGGATTGACCAGGGATGAGGAATGAGAGAATATTTGTCTAAGCCTCCCTGGTAGAAATAATAGGAGCATTTTATCAGCTTCACGGTGGAGACGTGCATGCCGGGAGGTGTGATGAGGATGACTGTGTGCTACTTGTGCGATTGCCAAAGTGACTTTTCTAGTCACTCCCAGTTGTAACCTGAGCTAAGTAAGGACTATGACTAGTATGGATCGCTTCCTGCCACAGGAGAGACTTCAGTAGGAGAAACTATTTGGTATTACAATGCATTTCATTTCTCTAAAGTCCTTATGTGACATATTTTGCCTCTTCTTGCTGTTTGTAAGTCTAAGGTTTAAAAGTTTAAAGTGCATTCCGCCTAGATTATAACTAATGCAAAATGTCCAGAGTTGGCATCGCCAACAGCATGCTTAGCACTGATTCCTGTTTCCTCAAGGTAGTAAAAAAGGCCTAAAGGTGAGGAATAACTGTCACAGAAAATGAATCATACAGTTTAATTTATCAAGACATCAATAAAATGATAATGTTTTAAATGTAACAAAAGTGATATTTTAAATGTAATCAATCAGAAAAACTACATTTTTCATAAAACATAGATGACTTTTTCTTTTTTTTTAAGAGACTTTTGCTATAGGGTGCAGGAATTTAGGAGTTTGCCAGACAGAAAGAGAGACAGAAAGCGAGAAGTCACTCCTCAGGCGAGATAGTCCCGCCATGATCCCTTCACTTCCATTCTCCTCTCAGGATTTTGAGCAAATGCACGCAATCCCTGCATGATTCACAAGCTGCCAGGTCCAGGACTCAGCCCACAGCTGGTGATGTGGGAGCCCAGCACCTTAACCACCAATCCAACTTTTCCCTCGAGTTCATATCTTACATTTATTTTTTAAGTGTGTAGTTTGTATTTTTTAAATAGTAGTTTGCTAAGACCCCTCCCCTCAATTCCATGCAGTTACATGCAGCTTTCTGAAGGTATGTAATGAGCTAATTTTTAGTGGACCTCCATTTCTTTCTTTTTTTTTTTCTTCTTTTTTTTTTTTAAGAGAGGTTTTTGCTAAAGGGTGCCAGAGAGAGAGAGACGGAAGACAGAAAGTGAGAAATCATCCCCAAGGAAGATGACCATACTGCAATCCCTTGCCCTCCGAATGGGATCTTGGGCACACATGCACATGTGCCCAGCTTGAGATTTAAGTTGCCAGGTCTGGGATTCGAACTGCGGTTGACTATGTGGGAGTCCAGCAACATAACCATTATGTCATCTGCTAGTGCCACTAGTGGACCTTCTAATCTCTAACTTTCTTTGTAATTTTTATTACAAACATTAACTATATCACCTAAAATTTACTAATAACTGTTAATAATAAGGGCATATTTAATTCTTTTGGCATTATTATTTTCAGGAAAATATTGACCAGACTGTTTCCTGCATTAGAAAAATATTTCTTCTTCAACTGGACTGGTCTGAGAAGTATTGCAAAGCCTTTTTACAAGCAAACTGATAGATAGTGATTGAATGTTTAAAAAAATTGGAATAATAATAATAATAATCTGGAAAAAATAATGAAAAGCTATTTGATGCTGATGATGCTGATGGGAATATTTGACTGATATGCGTGGTATTCCTTCTGGAAAAAGAAAAGTAATACACTGTAAAGTTGTATGTGATTAAATGTAATATAAACAAGATTGCGATAATAAGTAAAAGAAAAGAAAGAAAAATATTTTTTTAACAAACAGTAGCACCCTTCAACACTTCAATACTACTTTTTGGTTTTTGTGCTTTTATTATTATCCTAAAAGAGCAGACTAGTGCAGTGGGCTAGCATTACGGGGAGGAGCTGAATGATGCCTGGTCAACTGGAGTTCCAGTCCAAACCCTTACGGCACGGAAAACACTCTGGTGTAGGCAGGTGAGGCCAGGACCTCGACAGGATGGAGAATTAGAAGACAAATTATTGTGGCAAGCCCACGCCCCATTGAGAGTACTTTTATTTCCCCCCAGAAGGCAGGAAGGACAGAGAGATGAAAAGAGGGGAAAAGCATCCCCAGTGAGTGGGGCCATGCTGCAAACCTTTCTCCTTCACTTCTCCATCATGTCGAGACTTTGGGCATGCATACATGTGCACCTGGCATGTTTTCAAGCCTATTGGGCCAGGGTTTGAACCACACCGTCAGTCATGTTGGTTACAGCTTCTCTAACCCCAAGCCATAGGGCCTACCTGCCTAGAAGGTACTTTCTCTTTCTCTTTCTTTTTCCTGTTTCTCTGGTGTGTACATGCACCCCTTGGCATTAAAAACAAAAAGCAAAATATAATCATGGAATGCTTAATTTTAACATCACAGTAGGCAATAATGAGGAGAATATCTCTTTGGAAATATTTAAAAAATAAAAATCTATTATCAACATAATTAGGGGAATTTTCTTACGTCCAATGATCTCTGTGGTAAATAATTAAATATTCATTCATTAATCATGTAAAAGCGAAATGGAAGGAAAATAATTTTTTTTTCCTTTTAAATTTCAACCTCTTGATCTATCCCAGTGGAGAAAATTTTGATTACAAAAAGTGTCAACCTTGGGAACCAGCAGTTAGCGTAATGGCTATGTCGCTGGACTCCCATGTAGTTGACCACGGTTCGCGTCCTGGACCCGGTGGCTTAAAACTCACGCCAGGCGCGTGTGTGTGCGTGCCCAAGATCCTGAGAGGAGAATGGAGGAGAAGGGATTGTGGCGTGACCATCCCCCCTGGGGGGTGATTTCTCACTTTCTGTCTCTATGTCTCTCTCTGTCTGTCTGGCGAGTGCACGCGCCGTATAGCAAAAATCTCTCCAAAAAAAAGAGAAAAGTGTCAACCTTTAAATTACAATAGTATTGTTAGCTAAATATAGCCTTTGAATCTTCAGACTACCTCTTTATGTGATGTTGAGGTTTCACGGACTCATTATATGAGAATTACTTAGCAGGTGGGCTTTTCAGTAAAAGAGATCTGTGACTTATTTCCTGTCTCCAAGCACATTGTATATCCCAACCAAACAATATTCATTGATTTTACTGAAATTATATCTTCCAAGCAATAGTGAGTATTCTTTGTAATTCACTACTTAACACTGGACTTCTTACTGAACTTTTTTTTTGAGAGAGAGATTTTTCCTCTTGGGCACATGCACTCACTAGAGAGACAGAGAGAGGAGGGGTAGCCACACTGGAATCCCTTCTCCTCTATTTTCTTGGGACCTTGCGTGAGTTTTAAGCCACTGGGTCCGGGACTCAAACCATGGTCGAACACGTGGAAGTCCAGCAATGTAACCAGTATGCCATCTGCTGTTCCCTATTACTGAACTTCTTAATGTTACATTTGAAATATGTAAGAGTTCCTCCTATACAGAAATAATGGGATAAGACAGCAATATGCAACAGAATGGCTTTTTATAAAAGAATTATTTTCTTTCTTCATTATTATTATTTTTCAGTTTGCCCAGAGAGAGACTGAGAGAGAGAGAGGAAAGTGAGAAAGCAAGCCACAAGGGCCAAGACTTGAACCACAGTTGGCCATGTGGGAGTCCAGCGCCTTAACTGCCATGCCACCTGCCAGCCCCTAGAATGACTCTTACATGCGTGATATTAGGGAGGGAAGTATGTAAAGGGGTGGTGGGAGATTTTGTTTTTAAGTCTCGTGCAATAATGTAAAATTATGCTTTCCAATTATATAAGCCATTTTGGATGAAGCTTCAGAAACATATTAAAGCAATGCCCATTTCAATAACAGGCAATATCTGTATGGTAATTCCTAAAAATACAATGAAAAGGCATTTCTTTAACATGGCACTTGACATAGGAAATTTGCACAGATATCAAGCAGAGTCATCTAAAAATATTAATTTTATAGCCTACTGTACTTTCTATGCTCCATCTTGATATATGTGCTCAACTGCAGGCTCTACGGGTCCACGTGGTGATTTGCAGCGAGCATGACACTTTCATGTTTTATTCATCTGCTAGACATTGAATTATTTTTTCTAAAATTATTTGCTGCTCTGAATATGTTTTCCTTGCCTTCTGAGATACAATAGATATAATTCAACAGTCCTCTAAACAAGAGTCTGTAAACTAAAAATAATTGATGAAATGGAGTGATACATACAGTCCATTATGTGCCATAAGTGGTAAGCAGGTTCTTTTAAAATGGATGTATGAAATGGCCTTATCTAAACAAAGAACACCATGGAGTAGACTATTGTTTAAATTTCATGATTTCCAGCCTTTGTGCTTTATTTTTAGCACATATCACAGAGTGTTTATGGCAGCTTAGAGATCAACTCATCTACCACTCATTTCCCAAACGTGGTGAGTGAGTGGGCTGCCGTCCTGCGACAGAGGCTGGCTTTACAAGCTCACTATGTCATGTGCACACAACGCAGGGCATTGAGTGAGAACAAGGGGGAGACTCTGGATTGAACAGACTCAGTTCAATATCTGGAGATGAATCTTATCCTTAACACCCTGCTCCACCAATTACTCTTGCTAGTGGAAGCCAACCTTCTCTCTCTATCTAATGAGACCTCTCCTACAGATAATGACTTCAGCTGGGGTAGTTATAAAAAAGAGTGACAATTCTCCTTTTGCAATATATTTTTCTTCCCTCTTCTACCTCCATATTTGTCAATATAACCAGAGGATGACCCTAGAGCATACACTCAACTTCTGACCAGCAGTCTCTTTCTCTCCGTGTTTATATTATCATATTTACACTGATCTTTCCTCACTGTAAAATGAGAGTCAGCACACATACATGTACATATGTATGTATATATGCACACACAAACTTGGGGATCAAGTGTCCCAGTGGGCTCCAAGTGTTCTATACCAATGAAAGAACATCATTTGAAACTAGACTGATCCATAAACAAGAATTCTTTCATTAGAATTTTGCTATGTAAGTTCAAGCACAGGGCATAGTCTCACTTTATTTAGTTTATTGAAATCTAGACTCTAGGGTGACATACTTACGAAGGTGAATGTTAGATACCTTTGTTTATAATAAAGTCATAAACAAAAAACCTTTAGGAAATAGACAAGACTCAGCCAGTCGCCCAGCCATGTGACCTGAGAAGATACAGAGTCCATTTCCGTCACAAAGGCGTCTTCAGAAGAAGTAAGTCGGCATCTTGGAAGCACCACAGGGTAGCGATAGATCGGAAGTGAAGCAGCAGTGTTTCCACCGGAAGAGGCTTCCAAATTACGATGAGGGCGGTGTTATCTGGAAGTCTCAGAGAGGACGTGGAAGCGCTTACCTACCTCAGGTAAAATTGGTGTGTGGGATTGTGAAGGAGGTTATTCAATTTGGGAGTGAAGATTTAATCATGGGACCTTTTGGACTAAAATATGTAATTAGGCTGAGTTGATGTGATTTCTCGTCAATTTTTTTGACCTACTCATTGGCTTCTGCTGTCTAGGGACCTCTCCTTCCACCTAGGCCTCATGGAAAGACTTTTATGACTAGTTTATCAAAGAAAAAAAAATGAGCTTATTTTTTAAAAGTTTTGAAGCAACTTTGACAAATAAAAATTGTGTATGCTTATGGTGTCCAACTTCATGTTTTGGATACACGTATACCTTGTGAAATGGTTATGTCAAGTTAGTTAACAGGTACATTGCCTCACACGCACTTTATTTATTTATTTCGTAGTAAGAACACTTAAAATCTACTCTCCCGGCAATTTTCAAGTTTACGATGCGTTGCTGTTAGCTACAGTCACTGAGTTGTCACTAGGTCCTGTGTGTCTCTTCCTACTAGGAGGTTTCCAACTTAAAGCCTGTATTCTTTGACCATCTACCAAATCCACTTCCTCCCTCCACTTGCCTCTGCAATCCACAATTTTCTCTTGCTTTGATGAGTCTGACAGTTTGAGGAAACTTCATCGGGTTGTGAAAAATGGAATTTGTTTTGGTACAAAAATTTTCTAAATCCATGCATAGTTTTCCTCAAAATATGCTTTTTCTATGGACTATTTAAGGACCTCTTATATTTATCTTTTTGTGCCTGGCTTATTTTACTCAAAATAATGCTCTCCAGGTTCATCCGTATTGCTGCAAATGACTCACACCTGTTGGAATGGCTTTTACCAAAGAAATGAAAGATAACAAATGTTA
>NW_006159877.1:215593-289777 GCF_000334495.1 Tupaia belangeri chinensis
GTAGGGAAAAAAAGGAAAGGAAACCTTTGTATGCTGATAGTGGGAATGTAAATTAGAACAGTCATTATGGAAAACATATGGAGGTTTCTCAAAAATAAAAAAAAAGTAGAATACCGTATGAGCGGCAATTCTAGTACTGGATACATATTCATAGGAAACGAGACCAGGGTGTCAAAGAGGTGTCTGCACTACCGTGTTTACTGGAGCACTGCTGTCAATAACTGAGATACAGAAACAACCAAAATGTGCACTGATGGGTGAATGAATTAAAAATATATGGCAATAGACATAGCAACTTATTCAGACTTAAACAAACAAACAATTCCATAAATCCTGTTGTGAACCTAATAGTGAATATGCTGGGATTTGTGAGCTCATGTAGACCCTAGAGGAAGGTGGAGAGGGCATTTCTACCAGGGGCTGAACTTCAGACAGTTCCACCACCTGTGGGCTTCCCAAATGCCTTATTTACCACCACGTTACCCCATACCATTTTTCTCTGAACAACTATTGCCCTTTCTGCAAAATAAATGCGACGGTAGATAGGTGACCGGTGTTACCATGTAGCCATCACTCGAAGTGAAGGGTTCAGGAGAACCGGGAAGGGTGGGAGACTCAGCTGTGATACTGGTTTGGGAGCAGTGCCTTTCATGTATGGGGTGATACCAGGAAGGCTTGTAAGATTCTGTAAATATTGGCTGATATGTTATGCTTTTACTTCCCCAGGTAAGTTATATAGATTTGGAAACCAGGCTGCTGGAATGGAAATAACATTCCTGATTACACCTCCTAGCACATTTGTAAACGTTCTTCATCATGACTTTATGCTCCGGTTGTTTAGAGGTCTTAGTTCTCAAAAGAAGAATTCTTTCACTGGAAAATACCGTAACTATCTCATTATAGTACAGTTGGGACTGTCATTTGATGCCTTTGAGGTTAAAATGAAATTATCAGGTTGGCTGAAATGAAGGATTCTGTTTATCAAGAAGACACGATTTGCTGCTGTATAAGACAGAGAAGAAAGACTGTATCTAGACAGTGAGGAATCGGTGGGTAATCGTTGTACTTCTTCAGTGGTGAATATTAGTAGGAGAGTGCAGCAACCCAGTACGCTTACACTTCTCAGCAACAGAGTTTTCTTCTGATTCATCCAGTGAAGAACTCAGCTAACCTGAAATACTGACCGAGGGCAAAAGAGACATAGCACACATTAAAGTAGGAAGTAGGAGAAGAACGCTCTGCCTTCTGCTCAGTAGCAGGTGTTTCAGCTGTGCTATCTCTAGTGGGGAGAGGTCAGATGTTGCTGTTCCATTCCCTGAAAACCTCAATGGCTTAACCCAGTGCTTGGCTGACCTCTAGCTCCATACAGGGTGGCAGTTCATCGGATGACTGCCCTCCAGGCTTCTTCCTGCTGTGACTGTGGTTTCCAGACTTGCCACAGGAAAAGAGGAGCAAGCGTGGAGAACACATCAGCTGCCATGTAGCTTGGAGCAGAGGTGAGACAGTACTGTGGCTCACACTGCCTTTTGCCCAGACAAAACTGAGGCTCTTCGTAGCCTCAAGAGAGTCTGAAGACACGAGACACACGCCGGGTGTGCACTACCCAACAGTACCCACACCCACACGTGCACACACAATTTTGTCAGTGTTTGTCCCTCCCTTTCAACTGCTATGTAAAACAAAACACAATAGTGATAATCGCCAGTTTAGTTGAAGAACACAAGATACGGAATCATGTCAGAACTAGAATAAATGTTATATATATATATGTATATATATGACAATAACAATAATAGTCAATGTTTATGTATGTGTATATGTGTGTGTATAATATTCAAATATATAATCTTTGAATAGCTCTTGGGAAAAGTAGAAAATTACCACATGGTGTAAAATAGTGTCAAAGAAGAAGGAACAACAGCAATCTGAGATGGGCCAAGTGTGAGCCACATTTGGAGAAGGCAGCATGTCAAGTGTCTCTGTGAAGGGAGGCCAAGGGGAGAGGGAGGCTCCTGCCATTTTTAGTGTGTGGGTTTCTGGACTGCCCGAACTGTGCACTTAGGCTCATGCTGTGCCTCAGTGGGTAAGCAGGTCTTCCTGGAAATAGCAATAAAGCCAGTAAGAGCATCAAACCTGAATTATGCTTACAGGGTTTACTTTTTTCTGCCAGTGAAAGATTGGATTTCCTATCACTTAACCACAGAGTAAGCACCATTCGATAAAGAAAGGAGTTAATTTGACGAGAATATCAAGTTCATTGAAATACAGAATTTTTTCTATTGCACTATAGGGTGAAATTACATGGAATGAAAAAAAAAATCGATAGCAACCCTGAGATAATCGCTGCTGAGTTTCTGGTGTGCGAGTACTCCAGGCATAGTGTGGAGGGTCCCAAGTGTCACCTTGTTTTTCAAATGTGCTTTGTAAGAGCAACTGGAAGAGCAATAGCTGGAGAATTACAGGGCAGCAGTCCATGCAGATAAGATGATTTGGGGAATTAATGAGTTTAATAATATAATTCTTGTTCTATATTTGTTTGAAGAAAGATCAGTAAGGTTTCAAACCTTTAATAAGCTATGCTCCAAGGTTGACAATGTACAAATGAGATCCTTTAATATGTATTTAGGTTATGTTGGCAAAGATGTTTCTAAATTTATATTTATACATGCATGTGATTATACTTACTCCGCAAATGCAGAGTTAAAAATCACTGTCAACCAACTCTTTCTGTGTATTTTTACCTTTGCTATTTATAAGCGAATTGCATCTAAGTGGAATAGAGAATAGTGGTGATGGAGGACTCCATGCTGACTTAAGGAAAAAAGTGAATCACATTTATAATCTTTGGTGGAAAGTTCTGGTAAGAACTGAGTTTCTATTACTAGATTCTAAAAATAAATTATGTTGCTCGCTCTACATTTTTTTTTTGATAATGAGTATTCATATTTTGGAAAAATTTTCAAAATAATCTTGCTAATGTTTAAGTCATCTCTGAGATAGTTGACACAATGGGAATTAATAAACACTTAAACATTTTTCACATATTAAACATGCCTCAAAGTGCACAGTTTATCTCAGAAAACAATAATAATACATCCCGAGAAGTTCAAAAGATATTTCTGTGAGGCAATTAAAGTCAAGTTAATTTTTTTTAATTTGTATTTATTCATTCATTTTATTTGACCAGAGAGAGACAGAGAGAGAAAATCTGTGTGTGTGTGTGTGTGTGTGTGTGTGAGAAAGAAAGAGATAGAAAGAGAGAGTGTGTGTGTGTGTGTGTGTGTGTGTGTGAGAGAGAGAGAGAGAGTGAGAAAGTAAGCCACCAGGATCAAGACTCAAACCGTGGTCGGCCATGTGGGAGTGGCCAGAGCTTTAACCACACCACCACCTGTTGGTGCCCTTATGTCAAGTCTTGTGAAGCAGGGTCAGACATGGAATGCATGAGTAATATTCAAATTAGCACATGCAAAAGACCATGGTAACAGTCATTTAATCAAGTAACTTTTCTTAGAAACAGGATACTTTTATTAACACTAATTCACTCAAGCAATTGGGTTTACCTTAGCTCACAGCTTGACTGAATTCGTGAACCCAAACTTCACCTCATGCCCAACATCAATTAATGTCTATGTTATGAACACCTTCTAAAAGTTCATCTATGGTTTTATCCTTCCATACTGTACCAGCACAATTTGGGTACTGCAACAGATGCTAATGCACATATCAGTCTTTGGTTAAATATAGGAAGCATTAAGATGAAAGCAGATTGCCCATCAGAGCTGTAATACAAGAACGTGCTTGTTAATATCAGACTGCAGTTGTGAAGGTCCATGAAGTATATCCTTCTAGAATCAGTACTTCCCATTACTTCAAGAATACACATTTGTAATTGTTAAATTCAAAATATTCTTTTTGTTTTTAAAGAATTATTTATTTTACTTTATTTGTTACTATTCTTTTTAAATTTGACCAGAGATAGAGAAAGTATGGGGAAGAAAGCACATTGTCGGGTCTGGGACTCAAACCACAGTCAGCTATATGGGAGTCTAGCAGCTTAACCACCATGAAGCCTGCTGACCTCTCAGACTCGTTTTTGAAGCCACACAAAATAATTTCTGCAGTTTCATTTTTATCTACTGTACTATTCCATATGGAACTCACAAAATGTATTTTCGAGAGAATCCAGAATCTGTGATTGGGTGCATGTTGTTTTCTCTCTTCCCCAGTCTCCAGTTCTGCAGAAGTCCTAATTATTAAAAGTCCAGGAGAAGCTCTTTCTTTTTTTCTTTTTAAGAGGTTTTTGCCTTAGGGCATGTGCAATCACTGGAGGGAGAAAAACAGAGACAGTGAGGGGGAAAGTGAGAATTCACCACCCCAAGGGGGATGGCCACACTGCTATCTGTTCTCCTCCCGTCTCCTCCAGGGACCTTACGGACACACACCACCCATGCCCAGTGTGAATTTCAAGCCACTGGGTCTGGGATTCAAACCTCAGGCAGAGGTGGACTCCTTATGTGGGAGTCCAGTGAGATAACCACTGTGCCATCTGCTTGTCACCAGGACCAGCACTTCTTGTCATAAATTACCATGTGCAGTATAGAATTTTCTACGCATGAAATTTCAATTGTCTTTTCTTGTCTGAGTCCTTTTGTGGTGAATACTATGTTTGAGACTCAGACATGAGGATATTTACATCATTAATGTGTTTCTTTTTGTTCATTTAATATCACATTTTATAGATATACCACAGTTTATTTATCCCTTCACCTGGTGATGAGCACTTGGGTTATTTCCACTTTTGGATATTATGCATAATACTGGGGACATCTTGTGTGCATACATGTTCATTTTTTTCTGGGTGAATGTAGAGGAGTGGAATTGCAGGTTTACAGGAAGAAGGTGTCTCTGTTACTTTGGAAGAAATAACAACGGTGTTTTTCCAGAGGAATTTTGCAACTTGCATTCTCACAAAAATGTATGAGTGTGCCTTACTGACACTTGTTATTGTCAAGCTTTTTAAGTTTATCTGTTTTGTCAGAAAGTAGTGAGGAGTATCTCAGTGTGGTGGTTTTATTCATGTCTCTGCTAACTAGTTATACTGAGTATCCCTTCATGTGCGACTGGCCATTCTTGGTTTTTTTGTTTGTTTGGTTGGTTACTTTTTTGGTTTTTTTTATGAATATCTGTTTCAGTCTAGTGCCTAATTTTTAGCTGGATTGGCAAAAAAAAATATTTTTCTTACTGAGTTGTATGAGTTTTGTATTATTCTGGTTGTAAGTACTTTGTCAAATATGTGTATTGTGAATATTTTCTCCCATTATGTCACTTGCATTTTCATTTTTAATGATGTCTCTTGAATAAAAAGAATTTTTAAATGTTTGATGCAGTCCGATACATCTTTTTTTCTTTCTTGGATGATGTTTTTATGTTATAAGAAATATTTGCCTACTCCAAGTAGAAAAGGTATTTTGTTTCCTTTCATACAATTTTGATAGATGTTAGCTTTTATGCTTATATTTAAGGTCCATTATACTTTAATTACTTTCATATATAAGGAAAGTGTCAAATAAATTTGTTTTAGGTCTAGGTCTTAAATTTTGCTCATCAGCATTTTCTAATTTTCTTGAGTAAGTTTGTACATATTTTTTAAAATTTATTACTAAATGTTTAATTGTTTGATGCTATTGCAAATGTTATTGTTAATTTCAACTTCCCTTTGTTTATTGTTAGTGTATAAAAATAGCATTGATCTTTAATGTAGACTTTGATATCCCGAAACTTTGATAAATTCATTTTTATTTCAGAGAAGTTGCTATTTTGTTACCTAAAAATCGAAAATTAGTCAACCTTTCAGATTGCTGAAGTAATAGTTTTGTAACTTTTATTCAAGAGCATATGAATTTATTATGGGGATGAGCAAGACAGATATTCTGCCTTGGAGACATTTTCTCTCTCCTAGACATTTTCCAAATGACTTATTTGATAAGTCTGTTTTTTTCCCCTTTGTGATCTTGATAAGCAATTAGACTTAAAGTAGCTTGCGTCTAGCTCACAGATACATGTCAAAAGGAAATTATATCTACTTTTCACATGTACCAACTTTCAGCAAATGAAGAAAGAAACACCAAGAAAATGAGCTTTACTTAAGGCACAATTTTAATAGAAAATATATTTCAGATCTGATTAAAGTCTGCATTTCAGGACAGGGTGTACTAGACCCACGTACTTAGTGTCTGGAACTGCTTGTTAGCTTCTGGGTACAGTGTGAAGTGGGGAAGCTCGTTTACCGCCTTGAACTCTTTGCTCTGTGATTACTGGAGAAGTTCCCTCTCTCTCTCTCTCACACACACACACCCCACTACCTTCAGACTATTTGGTAATAACAAATTTACATGTCTACTTTTATCATCAGTTTTACATATACGAAGACATGCCCTAAAATGAATAATTCAAGTTTCAATCTCAATTTTAGTTTTGTTTTTTTCTTTTCTTTTTTTGGAGAGGTTTTTGCTATAGGGCACGTGCGCTTGCCAGATAGACAGAGAGAGACAGAGAGACAGAAAGCAAGAAATCACCCCCCCAGGGGGGATGGCCACACCTCAATCCCTTCTCCTCCATTCTCCTCTAGGGATCTTGGGCACACACACACACATGCCCAGTGTGAGTTTAAACCACCGGGTCTGGGACTTGAACCGCAGTCGACTACATGGGAGTCCAGCGACATAGCCATTAGGCTAACTGCTGGTCGCTCAATTTTAGTTTTTCAGTTTAACATCTAATGTTTGTTTAGGGGGGGCCTCGAACCTTCCTATTTAGTTTGTGAAATGAGAGGTATTTAATAAATATATATATTTTTATGTAGTTTTTTAATATTTTAACAAATTTTAATGTAACATTTTAGCATGTAATAGCACTTTTATTTTGAAATGAAATGGGATATAAATTACTTAAAAATACAAATGCATATAATTTACACATAAAAATTTATGAAAAACATATGATACACATATGTACATACACATATGTATACATGAGGATTTGGCAAGCCTAAGAGAAAATTATTTATTAGCCTAATTTATTTTTACATTATTTCAATTTACATAAGCCATATTTATTTCTTCTTTAGTAATCACTATTTGCCCAGCATTTAAAAATGAAAAGATATTCCATAGACTGGAAGAAATCTTTGCATATTGTTATGGGTTAAATTATGTTTACCCTAAAATTATCTGTTACTCCCAGAACCTTGGAATGGGATTTTATTTGGAAATTGAGCCTTTTTTGGACCTGAGCAAGCTGAGGCGAGGTTATCGGAGTTGGTCTCATTCCCTCATGACTGGTGTCCTTTTAGGAGGAAGGGATGGGGCTGTGAACACAGACAAAAGCAGGAAGCAGACAGTGTGAAGAGTTAAAGGGAGAAGACCCGTATCTGCAAGCCAAGGAAAGAAGCGGAACAGACTCTCCCTCGAAGCCCTGGGAACCAGCCCACCTAGCCAATGCTTCCCTTTCGAACTCCCTACCTATGGAACTGTAAGAGAACAAATCTGTTTTTGAGCTGTCCAGTGTTACTCTGCTCCAGAAACACTAGCACCGTAAGACACATATGTACTCAATAAAATATTTATTAAATGTAGAATACATAACAATGTTTACAACTCATTCAGAGATGAACAACCAACCAAAATAAAAATGGACGAAAGGACTTGAAGACACTATGAAGACAGAACAGTGTGAAAAGGTGCTCAGCACCACTCATCATCAAGGGAATGTAGATTAAAGCCACCACGAGATGCCTTTGCATCCCTATTAGGATGGCTGTAGAGAAAAATGACAGAGAATACCAAGTGTGGGCAGGGAGAAAGTGAGAGCCTCAAAGATTTCTGGTGGAATGTGGAATGGCTTAGCTGCTTTGGATATAGTTTCTAAAGTTAAATGTAAACCTAACACATGTTACAGCAAATTATTTTTGGAATCTACTGAAAAAAAAAAATATGACCCAAATCAGACTTCTACACAAATATCCATAGCAGAATTACTCATAATGGCTAAATGTAGAAACCACCCAAATGTCCATCAGTTGGTGAAGGGGTAACGAAACACGGTGTATCTATATCTGGAACACCCCTGAGCATCCCCACGGGCTGAAATACTGGTGCTTAGGCCACCCGGTGGCATGGTGGTTAGAGGCTCTGGGCTCCCATAGGGCTGACTGAAGTTTGCGTTCTGGACCTGGTAGCTTGCTTTCTCAATTTCTTTCTCTCTCTCTCTCTCTCTCTCTCTCTCTAGTGAGCACAAGTGTCCTATAACAAATTTTAAAAATAAATAATAAATAAAATTCAAGAAAAAATAATTCTAACAAAAAGAAGAAAGAAATGCTGGCACATACTAAATTATGAAGGAGCCACAGGACAAGGTGAAAGAAGCCAGCCGGAAAAGACTCTGTATGGCATCCTTTCATTGCTATGAGATGTCCAGAGGAGACAAAAAAAGGAAAACAAAACCAGGGAGTTAAGAATGTTGGCCAGACCGTGTTTGAAGCAATGTGTTTTCAAATCTAAGCTAAGTAGCAAAAAGTCAAAAAGGACCTCGTATGCAGAACTTGAATCATCTTCGCCTCAGTGAATCAGGAAGGAGAGTGACACAGAAACACCTGCTGAAGGTAGGGAGCAAGGGAGCAGGGACAGGAGGGTAGGCCAGAGAGCAAGGGCTGAGTCACCACTCTGGAGCTGGCAAAGTTTCTGGCTCTGATGAGTCCCAGGCACACAAGGGTCCATATGGAGTTCCACCTAGGGATGCTGGTACCAAGAGGCTGTGGTCAGAAAGATGGAGGCTGGAATCACTCAGGACGATGCAGAATCTGACTGTGGGGAAGTCAGGATGGAGCAAAGTGCCTGCGTCTTGACTTGGGTTTGTGCGCCTCGGGCTTCTGTCTCCCAGCGGTCTGTGGTCTGGCCTATGGCATCCATGCTCTCGTTCCTCCTGGGGCCTGGACACCACCTCCACGGCTAGGCCTTGCTTTGACCTCTGTTCCTGAATGTGCTCTCAGTGTGAACCGCTGTCCTGCTTCTGCCGTCCCAGTGTCACTTCCGGTACTGGCTCTGCAGTCCTGCCCCACCTCACACTCCTGCCCCTCCACGTTGCAGCTTTCCTAGAAGGCCTGTCTGTTTCCTGGCTCCACTCTCTCCGGCTCCCTATGGGACATCCCAACACCCAAGCCTTGATATTTTTAGGGAATGGAGGAAAGCCTTTGGTCTGGTGTAGAGCTAGTAGCTGTCCCTGATGGCTGATACAACAGCGCCTCACGCCTCTTCCTCAGGACCAGATATCTGTCTTGGTACATGAGTAAAGCTGGTATAACTCAGTCCAGCCGACCTCAGCAGGATGACTCCAGGCTTCAGTTAATTGGCACAAGAACTTCACATCATTGTGCATCTCTGAGCATTGATATTTAAAAGCTATGTTTTTCTTCGTGATATTTCATCATAGTAGTCTCTTTTCCAACAAATACAGGAAAGACCAACATGTAATTATTCCGAGGTTCTTTCCAAACCATTAATAAGACAGAAGTGTACTTAATAGATGACTGATCATACGTGCTACCCAGGTCCTGTGTGATGTCTGTGTGCCATGGAGCACATCACGTCACGTTTGAAGACACCCTCACGTGACGAGACAGCAACGTAAGTTAGTAAGGAAGTGTTCTACTTCTGGGTCTTATTTGTAGAAGTAGATCTTTGGTCAAAATGATTTCCTTTTTTCTAGTCATTTATTTACTTTTACATTTTGGTCAAAATTATTTCTGTGTTTATCACATAAATAAAAATGTGTGCAACAATTAATTTTTTTTTCAGATTCTACTTACATAAAGGTCACAGTTATTTAATTAAATATTACTATAATGTATAAAAATAATTTCTATTGATATTAGAAATGTAATAAATGTAAAAGTATGCATTGAGAGACTAAATTTAATAATAAAACCAAATATTATGTAAGTGAACACTTCAGTAACCTCCATAGGTGTCTTTCTCTAACGAATCTGAAGAACAAAATAAACAGAACTAGTTTTCTGTTTATTTTCAATGCGATATTGCAAACTTTAAATATAAAGTCTAAGAGAGTGTCCAAGGAGTGTCCTTCCATCTCAGCCAGAGCAAACAAGAATGAAGGAAGGACAGTCCCTCCACAGAGGAAGCATTGCCATTTTGGGTGAGGGTGGGTAAGTTCTTTCCATGTGCTGCGTATGTCTGTGGGGACATGAGGCTAAAGCAGCTGGTCGCCAACCCTACACCGAGCCACATGTGGGCAATGTGATGCGACGCTCCATGAGGAGCTCAGGCATCCAACCCAACAAAGCTTGGCTGGAGATGCAGGCCTCCATGGAGCCAGCTCCACAACCTTGAAAGTATGATTTTTCTTTTTTTCTTTTGGTAGGAAGAGAGGTTTCTGCTATAGGGCGTGTGTGCTCACCAGAAAGACAGAGAGAGACAGAGAGACCAAAAGTGAGAAATCACCCCCCAGGGGAGATGGCCATGCCACAATCCCATCTCCTCCATTCTCCTCTCGGGATCTTGGGCACCCACCCACACACACCCAGCATGAATTTAAGCCACCAGGTCCGGAACTCAAACTGTGATCGACTACATAGGAGTCCAGCAACATAGCCATTACGCCAACTGCCAGTCCCTGATTTTTCTTACTAAATCTAAGTCCATACATGTAAATGGAGGAACTCCCCATAAGATGATCATGAGGATTAAACATAATGTTAAGCACCTGGAATATAACTAGGACTCAGTAAGGTTATCTAATGTGGAACTGATATCAGAGAACAGGTGAATTGATTATTGTCCACATAATGTATGATGGACTTAGTGACATGAAAACCCAAACTATAATCTGGTCCTCAAGCATCGTTTCTATCCAGATGCACGAAATTATATTGAACTGCCAATAACTTATCAAGAAATGCATGTTGTTTAGTACACTCAAACGTGAAGTAACGACTTGTTTGTAGAAAATAAGACACAGATCCACATTTGTGGGTTACCATTATCAAGTAGCAAGATAAGCCAGGAAAGTGACCAGTCACCAGCACTGTAGGCATCGTGGCACGAGCTGCGTTCCAGGCTCAGAATGATAGTTCTCATCTTCACACACAAGCGATCTTTTCTTTTTTTAGTTTAAATCTGTCAGAGGGCACGTGAACTTGCTGGAGACAGAAAAGGAGACACAGAGGCAAAGTGAGAGAGGACTCCCCATGTGGTGAGAGAGGACTCCCCATGTGGGATGGTCACACCACAATCCCTTCTACACCTCTCCTTTCAGAATTTTTTGGCATGCATGCACAAGCGCCTGGCATGGTTTTCAAGCCGCTGGGTCCAGGAGCCACAGGGTCGGCTCTGTGAGATCCAGCTGCCTTGCCCACCACCCCAATGGCTGACCTAACCACCAGTTTTCAGAGTAGGCTTTCCCCCCTATTTTACAGCTGGGAAATGTGGGCTCAGAGTGTGAAACATTGACAGCCAGCTGACTCCGGGGTGAAGATTCAAAGCTAGAGTTCCACTCTTAGTGACTTTCAAAAAGCCTAGTATGTAAAACTGAAACTATTCTAAAACAAAACAGTTATTAAAAATAAACAGGTCTATGGGAACCAGCAGTTAGCGTAATGGCTATGTCGCTGGACTCCCACGTAGTCGACCGCGGTTCGTGTCCTGGACCCGGTGGCTTAAAACTCACGCCAGGCGCGTGTGCGTGTGTGCCCAAGATCCCGAGAGGAGAATGGAGGAGAAGGGATTGCGGCGTGACCATCCCCCCTGGGGGGTGATTTCTCACTTTCTGTCTCTCTGTCTCTCTCTGTCTGTCTGGCAAGCGCACGCGCCCTACAGTGAAAATCTCTCCAAAAAAAAAATAATAATAATAATAAAAAAAAACAGGTCTAGTGTAGGAACAGTTTCTACAGTATCACTAGCTGGAGTTGTAGTGTAGCTAAGGAGCCTATAATCTTATGTGGGAAAAGAAGTGATCATCAATTTGCATGAAATAATTAAGTCCTTGAGCACGGACGCAGGAGGAGAGCGCAGGCCGGCAGAGAAGGGTCCGGGTGGTCTCCAAGTGGTGCTGCTGCCGATCCTGGGCCCGGCTGCTCCACAGCCTGTGTGGCGGGCCGGGTGGATCCGAGGTGCCCTGGCAGTGAGGACACACTGTGTCTTCTCGCCCTCTCTGTCGTCTCGTCAGAGTCTGGGAGGAGCTGGCACAGCATAATTAAGAAAAGTAAAGGATGAGTGGGCGACAGAACAGAAATAACAGCAGGCCGATTAAATAATTAAAACAGTATGAAACAAAAATCAAGAAAATATCAAGCCAATGGCAAACAATCCAAGGCGTTTAATGTAACGTTGTGAGGAATACCCAGGGGGTGGCTCTTTTACCCTCCCTTCTAGCCCATAGTCAGACGTCACCCGGATATGGACGTTTTCCTGACCTTTCAGCACCTTCCCTTTCACATTTTCCAATACAATAATGCATTTAAACTGATACCACCAATATTCTCATTCTTACACCATTAGTACAAAATAAATCTCCTTTCAAAACAGAAAGGAATAACAGAGTCTTTCCATGTAAAAGAATGTGAAATGAAAATGTGAAAAATATTGCTTTGAGAAAAGAGGACGCGTGGGCAAGGCGAAGTAGCTGCAGGCGTGAGCGCGTTCAGGAAGTGGGCAGGGCACTGCTGTGGTGCAGCTCTCTTCCCACGTATTTCTCATTCTGCTTGGAGTTGGCTGTTATATATGAGTAAACAGGAGTGTCGACAGGATGCTGGTGCTATTTCTCCTGAACGAAATGGTGCTCAGTTTTAATATAAATGTTGGACTTCATTTTAATGCTCTCTAAATTATAGTCGGCTGCAAAATTGCACACCGAGACATTTTTGCAGAGAACACTGATTCTTCAATAACTCAGATTCCAGCACTGACTTAGGAGAAAAACTGAGGACAGTGCTGGTGAGGAAAACATCGTGAACTGTTTCCCATAACTAATGGAGGATAATACGTGCCAATTTTGTTTGATATGTCACGATATAAAGAATCTACATTTTGTTTATTTCTTTTTGTGGAAATATAGGCATTCCTAAGAATGCAGCTTGGAGAAGGGCCTTCCTGCAGGACCCGAGCCATAGCCTTTGATTCACATTTGCAAAGGTCAGAGACAGGTGCTACAGCCACTATTACCTATGAGAAAGGAAAATACCCCTCTGCTCCATGCCTGCCTACCCAACTCACATTGCGTCCTAAGAGAGGAAGGGTTCTCTTAAGCCAGCTCCATGGTCTGGTGGTTAAGGCAGTCAGATCCCATATGGCCGACTACATGGTTCAAGTCCCAGGTCCTGTCACTTCAGAAACATGTTGCATGTGTGTGGGCATGCTAAAAATCCCAAAGGAGGGAGAGGTGGAAGAGAAGGGGTTGTAGCATGACAGTGCCCCCGGGGAGTGCTTTCTCCTTTCCCTCTCCCTGTTTCTCTTTGGTGAGTGTATGCACCCTCTGGCAGAAAAGAAGAAGGAAGAAGAGGAGGAGGTGTAGGAGGAAGAGAAAGAGAAGAGAAGAAGAAGAAGAATAAAGGAAGCTTTCTCCATGTCACAAGAGTTGGCATGAGTCTATTGAGTTCTATAAACATCATCCAACCAAATAACCTTTTAAAAGGGATTTGAAACCATACTTTTCTAATTTATATAAATTGTAACATTTTTGCAAACAAACATATGCAGGTAGTAAGCAGAGTAGATACCTTCCACAGCATACATCTCACTCTCAAAAGCAGCAAGATGACAAGATTTTGCCATATATATCTACAAATTTTCTATGCTCATATAAACAGACAGTGATACAGATACAATAGGTATGAATTTCCCATGGTTTACATAAACAAATGGCCATAAACTTGGTGGCATAAACCTACAAAAATTAAGTCTCTCATAGTTTTAGGAGCCAGAACTCCAAGATGAAGACACGGCCCAAGCCATTTTCCCTCCGAATGCTCCCAGGCAGGACCCTGCCTCCAGGCCAGCTCCTGCAGGAGTTCCTTAGCTTGGCCTGCACTTCCTCAACCTTCACCTCTGTCTTCACGTGGTTTCACCCTCTGTGTCTCTGTCTCACATGTCCCTGTCCTTTCTCCTTTGATGCAGAGCTGCCCTCAATCCAGCATTGTTTCATCTTGAGATTCTTAAATTAATAATATCTGCAAATAAACCTTGTTTTCTTCCCCAAATCAGGACAGATTCATAGGTATTAGGGGTTGGGACACAAAAGTCTTTTGGGGGAGCTGCAGCGGAACCCACAGTAAGGTACACATGCACATGTATGTTTATATACACATTGAGATTCACAAATCCATAGCTTCTGTCCAAGTCCCAGCAAGGAAGGAATAGACCCCTCTAATTCAAATACTCTGAAGAGGACTTAACAATGAAACTCTTTGTAAAGGTCTGGACAGGATACAGAAAGAAAGAAAAAAAAAAAGGAGCAGTGAAATACTCTAGGGTCAAAGGGCTGAGGGGAGGATCTGTTCTTAGAACCCTGGAGGGCAATGTGGTCTAAAGGGGAGGCAGTACAGGCTGAGCAGTGTCCTCTGGTCAGGGCAGGCAATCTGTCCTCTCGTCTTTTTGTTTTGTTTTGTTTTTTTAGAGGTTTTTGCTATAGGGCACATGTCTTTGCCAGACAGACAGAGAGAGACAGAGAGATAGAAAGTGAGAAATCACCCCCCAGGGGGGATGGTCATGCCACAATCCCTTCTCCTCCATCCTCCTCTCGGGATCTTGGGTACGCACACACACGCGCCCGGTGTGAGTTTAAGCCACCAGGTCCGGGATGCAAACCGCGGTGGACTACATGGGAGTCCAGCGACATAGCCATTACGCTAACTGCTGGTCCCTGTCCTCTCGTCTTTGACTAGAGTGCGCTCAAACACCTGAGAGGAACAGAGTGAGACAAGGACAGGGAGGAAGTCTATACCAGATGCCAGTTTCCAAGGTGGCAGGGATACTTACTTCTCTTAAAAGACTCAGGATTCGAAGACCAGAGAATGCAAGATATATAGCTTTTTGTTAGTAAGGTTGTAAAAATCACTTTCAGGTTGAAAGGCCTTTAAATGCATTTCAAATGAAAAATATGTCTGAATTACTCAGAATTAAATGTACATATACATATTTGATTTTATCTTGACTTTTGGGGAGAATAGCATGCTCCTTAAATTATAAAATAGAAATTACACACTCTCATAGTGAAGGTCACATTTTTGTAAATACATTCACTAAGGAAAGTAACAGGTGAACCTGGTTATATTCTGTTTTGACTTCTTTGAGTTTTTCTAGTTGAAAAAATGATTTATTGTGCTTTAAATGTTGTGAAGTCACTGTACATTATAGTTTGTCTGGTCTGTCACTAAATATGACACACGTGAAACAGACGGACCTCTGGGCCAGCTGGCGGCGTGATGGTTGAGGTGGTGGGTGAGGGTGGCTTCATGACTGCTGTGTCGTTTGAGGAACTCGAAAACCCACCAGACATGTGGGCGTGCATGCCCAAAGGTTCCCAAAAGAGAAATGGAGAAGGGATTGTGACCGTGCCCCATGGGAGGTACTTTCTCACTTTCCCCCTCTGTCTCTGTCTCTCCCTGGTGAACACATGTGCCCTCTGACAAAAATGAAAAACAAGAGTAAAGTCAGATGTAGGCTGGTAGTGAGCAGTGCAGCGCCCCACTCAGCCCTTTCTCCTGCTGTCAAGTATGCTACTCTACAGAAGAGACATAACTTTTTGCTTTAGACCACCAGTTCATTAAGTAGCTAATTTAATTCGAACTAATATTTGCTTCCATCTCTCTCATGAGTAAAGAGACCCAGTTTCATCTACTCGCTGAGGATTAGAATACAATCGAATGTGTTCCATACTAGCTGACCTGAGTCTCCTTTTGCCTAGTCCTATATCTCATCCAAGTCCCAGATTCTGAAAGCTGTCCTTAGTTAAGGAGTGACAAAGTACAGTTAATGAACATCGTGGAGAAAGTTTCCAGTGGCAGGAGTTCAGGAGAACTTACCCCTGCTTCATTGTGTATCTAGACAAAGTCCTGCGATATTGCCTTCTCTGAGCAGCTGGAGAGAATTTTGGAGACACGACATGGCCTTGCTGGAGCAGCCCCCTCCCCTGGCCCTCCATTACATTATTTATTTATTTTAAGGTGTATTTCTTGCTCCAGAGTGCATGCACTCACTGGAGACACAGAAAGTGAGAAATCACCCCCCAGGGGGGATGGCCATGCTGCAGTCCCTTCTCCATTCTCCTTTCAAGATTTTGGGCATGCACACACATGCACCCGGCATGAGTTTCAAGCTGCCAGGTCCAGGACTCCAACTTCGGTCAGCCCCGTGGGAGTCCAGTGATGTAACTATTATGCCACCTGCCGGTCCCCCTCCTTTATACCTTGTCCATCATATTTTTAACAGGATGCTGTGTTTGTCATTTGGACTGGGGCACTGCCACAGAAACTGCCCAAGTGAGCTGTGAAGTAGATCACCTACAGATCTGCAGGTGTTTAAGGCACAGCAGCTGAGTCGCAGAGGCCCCTAAAATCCCCAGGGCGTGTCACGAATTCAGGAGGGGCGCTGAGCCCCCAGATCACCCAGGTCTGTCACAAGTTCAGGAGGGGGTGCTGAGCCCCCAGATCACCCAGTCCTGTCACAAGTTCAGAAGGGGTCTGCTGCTGCTTCTTGGGTAAGAGCTCCCAGGGCAGGGGTGCAAAGTTCCGAGTCCCCACCGTCTCCCTAACAACATGGACTTCAATAGGACCACCTGTGAGCTTGAAATGTGTCCTCTGACCTTGTGGGACAGCGTGGATTATTCTCAAGTCATGCCTGCAGTTTCCCAAGGCAGGGAGAGAAACTAGCATGGGTTCGATTAACCTATGAGGAATTTGTTCAAGCATAACTGCACATTCCCAGTGGGCCAACATAAGCTGAGCAACCTCTGCTGTGGCATCTTCTCGGGTCTTTTGCATGGACCTGCTTCAGCAAAGGAGAAACTGAGGTTGAGGGCTGGATGGGGCCAATGATTTCAAAATAGAGGGCCTGGCGTAGCCCGAGGTGAACAGGACTTCACAAGAACCTACAGAATGTTCACAAGGTCTGGACTTTAACAGAGGCCAGACCTAGGCTGTGAAGTCATTTTACAACAATCGGTCAGTTAAAGCTTTACTCCCTGTACAGTTACCCCTCTCCACAAGAAAGTCAGAGAAGGTAGCAGAGGAGGTGACAGGGAGGTGTTGAGTGAAAACAAAGAAACTGAGCACGGCTCGTCTATGCTGCAGGCACTGTCTGCCCTGGCCCTCCTGACACTGAAGGACAGGGACATATTTATTTATTAACATACTGAAATGCGCTTCATAATTTCTGACTGAGCCTGCTTGTTTCATGGGGGCTGGACCGCAGCACAAGGTGACATGGTGCTCTGCTGGTCTGACCCAAGTGGGAGGCTCCAGTCTGTCCGGTGACTTCCCTGGGCATGCTGGATGCAGGCCGGTCTGTGGTCTGGGCTGGCTGAAGCGAGGGATGACCGGGACATCAAAACCCTGCAGGAGGTGCTGTCTGCCTCTCCCTCTCACCCTCACTCTCACTCTCTCTCGCTTGCTTTTGTTCATAGAAGAAATGAACAAATAGCCTTTTGATTTGCCTGATAATGATCAGAAATTTCTCAGGCCTGTTGGCCTTTTCATCCAGGGACAAGGTAAGAACTTCCTCCTCTGAATAAATTTCAAATGGATAATGGCAGCAAAGCGCACACAGCCTCCTCTTGAGGTAGCAGGCTCCTGCCTGTCCCCGCTTTCTGACACGTGACCCTGTGTCCTCGTGTCCCTGCTGCACAGAGCACGGCACGCTCCCACGGGCAGCACCTGCCTTTAACCTGCAGTGCTCAGCCGAGCTGGTGCGTGGCAGCTAGATGTCACCGAGTGGACGTGTCACGCGTGCTGGTCGTAACATACATAACACGCAGGGAAACGTCTCCCGTACTCCAGTTGGCGTGTGTGGTTTATGGGTGTGTGTGGCACCTATGTCGAGTGTGCTGTGTGTGTGTGGTGTGCAAGGTTTATGTGTAGGCATGGCGTGTGGTATGCGATTTATGTGTGTGGTGTACAGTGTGGGTGTGTGTTGTGTGATACGATTGGATGTGTGGCATGGGGAGTGCAGTTGTGTGTGTGGAGTGTTGTGTGTGAACATGAGGCTATTTTTCAAAAGGGCCATCTTGACAATCTTGGGGACCTTCTTTCCAGCCTTCCTCTCTGACTCCCTCTCGACCTCCAGGCGGGAAGCCGAGGGCTGCGTGTGTCTGCATTCTCAGAGTGTGGGCTGGGGAGGGAGGAAAGAGCGGGCCCTCGAGGACGGGCTAGGGTAAAGTCGACGACCAACGCTGGCCTGGGTTTGCCGCTCAGCAGCAGGGAGCCTTTCTCCGAGCTCCAGGCCTCAGTCCGTGTCCCGAGTCCAGCAAAAGAACTTGTGTGGTAAAAATAAAAGGTAAATTAGAAAACAGGAAGAGCCAGCCCGGATGAGGCCTCCGAGGCAAGAGCGCACTGCGGCCCTGAGGGTCAGGCGGCTGAACTCACAGAGACCAGGGTGGGATGGATGTTCGGCTAGCATGGCAGAGTCACAAGGTTGTTAAGGACCTTGGATCGTCCCCTGCAGAGGTCAGCAGTCAGGGCCAAATAATCCCCAGGGCCTCGTGGCACCTGCCTGACTCTGAGCAGACGGCTGCAGAGCTCCAGGACCTGGGCGGCCCTGCACAGGTCTGGCCGGGAGTCTGCCGTCAGGACAGCAGCAGGCTGTGTGTGGGGGAGGGCTCGCTTCCTGGTCGACGGTGTCTTCTCCCTGTGTCCTCACATGGCCCCTTTATAAGGCACTCATTCCGTACAATAGGCCCCTCCACAGCCTCAGTGCCCCAACCCAGCCCCCACCTAGCAGCCATGGCAGTCAGACCCCAGAGCAGGATTGTGAGCAGACACAGACGTTCAGATCACAGCAGTCAACTTTGTCCCGAGCATAGGTGAGACTATGAAGAATTCTTGACATTTTTTTGCACAAAGATGTCTGCTAAGTGGGACTCTGTTGGTTCCAAGTGACGTTAGTTCTCAAACTAGAGGTCTACAGTCCGTGGACTTCTCCTCTGGGTCCCTGAGCTGGGACTGAACCAGGACCAAGAGGCCCGACAGCAGCCATCCGCATCGTAGTCACATGCATAGTTTATACCAGCTAATCCAGAGCGCTGCTGTTGATGTGGCCCAGCGATACTCGGTCAAAACAGGGCAGCACTTGGTTCAGTTTAAAAGCAGCCTCTTCTATATTATCCTGTGTGCTTTGAGGAGCTTTACACTACATGCTTCTAAATTTAGTCATAATTTATAGCATAAAATTAGTTCCTTGAAAGACACACACACATGGTTTCCACATCTTTAAATTAAATCCGCACATAATCTGTTCAATTAATTCAGTGTTACACTTAAAAACTAATTTCTAAGTATTTGCATTGAAGGCTAAAGGTGAGGTTGGTAGGTTGAACCTCCAGACAAAGCCAGGCAGCTAGCCTAGCCTCCCTGCTGCTGGGTCCCTTCTCCCTCTCTCAGCTCTGGGCCATTTTCACCGATCTCCTGACGGCCCCACGTTGCCTCATATCCACAGCTCTCACACGTACTTGTAGGCCGATAGCATGAAGGGATGAACCTCCTCCTTCCCCTCCGACCTTGGTAAGTCTGGTCTGCAGCTGCATAGTAATACTGCTTTAATTAAGACAGATCTCCAAACCTGCAAAAGTGTTGCCCCGAGGCCCAGCCCTGAGCTAAGGCATGATCAACTTCCTGATTCCCATCAAGAGAAGAGAACCTAATGAAGATGATAATTAATATTCACAACTCTCTAATATTTATGCTTACTCGTTCATTTGATATTTAAGACTATGACTTTATTCAATATTTATTCATTTACTTCATTCACTTTTTTTCTTTAACTCGTTAACAGATATTGAGCGCTATTGCTGGGAAGCAACCCCATTGGTGTTATGTCCGTCATGCGCGGGTGAGAACGCACCTACTGACGAGGGGCCAGTGCTGTCAAAGTCCCATGAACACACTGCCCTGGATTAACACAGGCACAGCAAATTCAGACAAGTGCTGGTGTCTGCGCCTTCTAGAATCCTCCTTCGTAATATTCACTGTCAGTTTTCAGCCTCTCAATCACTTCAGTTGGAAATAGAACTTCATACATTGAAACAAACTTTGATGCAGGATGTTAGAGTGAAGAGGGAATTTATTCTATCATGTTACTATTTAAGTTAGGAGGTCAAGTTCCTGAAAAGTAAGGAGATATCTAGAAAAGAACATTTGTACCCACCTCATCCGTGTTATGCTATTTTTCTTGTCTTAGGTTTTTGTCCTTCTCCCACTGGGACTCCTTGGTGGTCCCACACCCAGCTCTGGGACCAGACATGTCTCCACTCACTCATGTTCATGGTTTGCATGGACCTTGCGTGGCTCTGCCGGGATGTCAGCTTACAGAGGGAGTGCTTGGGGGCCTGTTATTCTGGGGTCAGAGCAGTGCCACCCCTACCCCAAGTTGCCTGCTGTCGATTCACTTATTGTTAAATATAACACTCCCCAAACAAAACAGCCACTCACTGGAGTTTCCGCTTTTCAGTCAGGGCCTTAGTATAAGCACAGCTGCAGTAACCAGTAGCTGCCGTTGGCGTCAAGGAAGAACGAGGGGTTTAAATAAATCGGAGGAGAGAGGAAAGAAAGCCAGATGCTCCCTGCCCTAGAGCACACGGCCCATTCAAGAGGCCATCCGCTTCTGAGCTGTGTGGCGCACATGCTGTGTTAAGGACAGGAAAATACATCTTGACAAGGGAAGTGACCCTGCTGTCCTATATATAGGACCCCACACTTCGGCGCCAACCCACAGAACAGGTGTCTCATTTTGAATCTCAGCCACTTGTGTCCTGAGGAGCCTCACGGGTGTCTCCACAAATTCCAAGCAATACTACCCATTGTGGGTGCAGCTCAGTTTCCTAACTCAGGCATCAAGTGGAGCAGGGAGCCTGCCCGCCCTGCAGGCCTGGGCACTGCCTGGGCGACGGCTGCCAGGGTAAACTGGAGGTAATTGCTTCTCATTTTGCTGTGTGCGTTGGCCAGGGCCAATGAGAGGTCAAGACCTCAGAGCACAGAACTAGGGTAATGTTTTGAATGTCACCGATCCTTTGGGATCGTTACTCTTATTTTTCCACATAGTTGACTGACTATTCAGTAGCACGCATAGATGCCCAGGACCATCTCGAAAAGAAACGGATAATCTGTCAGAGCTCTGAATGGACTTTCGGAATAATTCATATCTGTTACTGAACTTGTAAATTATTCATCTCTTGATTACTATGCTAATTAAAGATTTGCTGTTAAAAAGGTATAAATATCTATCATTGCCTAAAGTAATTAGAATAAGTAATTACTTAAACATTATGATTTTGATGTTAAATAATTACTATGAAAGAAAAAGGAAAGAGAAGATACAAAAATATGCTAGATAGAATTTCGAATTTCAACTGCTTAACCAAATGACAATGTTTTATGCTGTTTATATAAACACGTACATATGCTTTGGAAGACTTTAATATTGCTTTCCTTTTGGACGAGGCATCCAGGTTTTCAATTCGATGACAAACTAAAACTGTGATTTTGCTTCCCCCTGCCTCTTTTTATTTTCAAGTCCTTCTAATAAAGAACATATAAATTGTTTCAACCCTTTAGGTAGCTGTGTGTATTTCACTTATGTTTACTCCACAATTATCAAGGGTTACAGTTACTAAGCGTAACGTCACCTGCCAAGGGTGCCGACTTCACTAAGGCTAAGAGTGACCTGTACCATTTGCATATTATTCTAAGATATTATTATGAACTGTAGAGTCTAGAATTATGCCCCCTTCTTTGGGTAATAGTGGCCAGACTTTAGATTGTGGAACCACGCTTGTTTTAAAAGAATTTGGTACACATCTCCTAATACATAAATCACATCTTGTCACACGTAAATATTCATTATCTCTTTTTTGTTGTTTTGTTTTTGTCTTGTTTTGCTTTTGTCGTAGTGTACATGTGCCCACTGGAGAGAGACAGAGAGAGGAAAAGTGAGAAATCACCTCCTGGGGGGAATGGCCATGCCGCAGTCCCTTCTTCTTCAGTCTTCTCTCAGGATTTTGGGCACGCATGCATACACCCCCGGCATGAGTTTCAAACTGCCAAATCCAGGACATGAACTGCAGTCAGCTATGTGGGAGTCCAGTGCCTCAATCACCATGCTACCCACTGGCTTTGGAATGTTTATTCTTAAATAATTTACTCTTACTATGAGGTGCTCTGTCAAAACTGAATTTTTGTGTGAGGACCTGTGCCTTGACATTCTCAAATTTGCACATTTATGGGTACATGGAAAAATGTCAAGACCAGTGCCTTTATCATTAACATCTTTCGATCTATGGATCTGAACCACTTACTGCTTAGACATACTTTAAGCAGATTCTAAAGAGAGAATATAAATTCTAGATTTTACTAATCTATTCTTTCATCCATCAATATGTCATTTGTATACTAATTTAGAAGTTATATGCACCAGGGCAAAATATGCATTCAGAATGAGGTGTGTGGTGAGTACTCCTATGGCTATATATCCGTACTAACATACCTCGGCAAGTTACTTCGGTTTCTGATTCATCACTGTCTACAACATGATGGGAACTCAACTTGTACAAAGCATGAAGAAATGTGAGGTCTGCTGTGTTCTTACTGATGACTTGATACCATCTTTAATCCATGTCTAGGTGAACATTTCCAAGCCATTTGTACATTTCTCTGTGTGACTTAATTAAACTAAATAAAACAGCCCGTAGACTGGAGAGCCAGACACTGATACGTATCAGCAGGGCAGCAGCAGCACCCACCCCTCTCCATCATGAACCCCACCCTGCCCCAGGCTCAATGCAAGGGGAAATGAGAGCATCAATCTGAACAGGGAGGCAGACATTCATGTGGCTATAGTTCTTAAATTGTAGATAAAAGTTTTAGAGTTGAGGGTCAGCTAGTGGCATAGTGGTTAAGGTGCTGGATCCCACATGGCCAACTGTGCAATTCAAGTCCCATACCCAGGAGGCTAAAAAACACACCAGGTGCATGAGCATGTGTTCTCAAAATCCCAAGAAGAAAATGGAGAAGGAGGGAAGGTGGTGTGGCAGTCCCCCCTGGGGAGCCATTTTTTTCAATATCCCTCTCTCTCTCTCTCTCTCTCCAGAGAGTGCACATGCACTGTGGTAGATAAATAATACTAATAATTAGAATTGCAAATTTCAGTTTTTCCTGTAACATAGTAGGTCGCCTGCACATCTCAGAGGCAGGCGCTCACACACGTAAGAGAAAACCAAGTACAGCCCCAACTACATTCTTCCTTTAAGATGATCTTGACCCTGCCAGCAGGAAATCATCACTTCTCCCAGAACCTTGTAGACATTTTCTGTTTCATGCATGACATCTGCTTCACTTTCATGAGATAATAACTGTTTGTGATCATTGCCAACCACGGTGATCCCTGTCTATCCTCTGTGACTTGCTGCCCCCTCTCTCTGTGTTTGCAGCTTCCCGGAGCCTAACTGAACGTACGCTGGGAAGGTTCTTGGTGAATGTCCGTGGAACAACAAATAGTCCACCAGATGGACACGTTCAGAGTGTGTAAAGATGCCGTGGGTGGCCTGGACCCAGGGCCTGATGAGCCTGACACACATGAAAGGACGAACACTGCAGTCTGCAGTGCTCAGTGCCATGGAAAACCCTGGACCAGGGTGGGCTTCGGGCTGTTACCCAGAACCACAGTGTAGCCTCATCAGCATGGATGCTTTTTGTCGTGCATCTTTTCGACTTACTATTGTTCCAGTTCAAACGGAAGACATTTTAAAGCATGGATGGCGTATGGTTTTCTGGACCAAGATAGAAAAATAGGACTACCTTGAAAGTTATTGATAACTCTGACATACGCATAGCAGAGACACTGGAACCTGACTCACCCAAAACTGACCTTCTGAGCTGTCATTTCTGCCCATGTGAAAGTGGCTAAGTTACTTTGAATCTCTGTGCCTCAGTTTCCTGCTCTAGAAAATAGAACCAGGCATGTCAGCCAGCAGGTGTAGTGGTACATGAGTTACCATGCTCAGTTCCACCTCAGACAACTTGAGGATTGGGGAGCTTCAGCAGTCAAAGACCCAGTCTGCTTTTCCTGTGAATATCCTCTTTTACTCTCTGTTCTTTCGTGTTAAATTTCAACATGTACTGATAGATAGATATAATGATAGATAGACATGATACATAGAGATAGATGGAGAGACAGATGTAAAGGTACAAACAGATATTACATACTGAGAAATGTAGTTTTTGTTTTGTTTTGTTTTGTTTTGTTTTTGAGAGGTTTCTGCTATAGGGCACTTGTGCTCGCCAGAAAGAGAGACAGAAAGCAAGAAATCACCCCCTAGTGGGTATGGCCATGCTGCAATCCCTTCTCCATTCTCCTCTCAGGATCTTGGGCATGCACAGCACACACGCCCAGCATGAGTTTAAGCCAGCAGGTCTGGGAGTCGAACCACGGTTGACTACATGAGAGTCCAGCAACATAGCCATTATGCCAACTGCTGGTCCCCAGAGAAACATAAATCTGCATCCCAGCTCCAATGTATTCATCAGTCCTAGAGAACAGAGCATATTTTGGCTGCCAGGATGGAACTAGACTTGGACTCAGATAGGAAATGATTGAGTTAAGGTTGTTTGCTTTCTCCTCTTCTCTCTGTTTCATCCTTAGTCCTCATCCCCGACTCCCACCCCTCCAAGTCAATGGCTGTTTCGTCAATATATGTGAGATAAGGACGTTGATTCAAGAGTCTCTTGGGTGAAGGTATCTAACGTTCTCCATTCCATTTATGTTATTGATGGGAAAGTCAGGGCTCAGAGAGGAAACTCTTGCTCTGCTTGCTCTGCTGTGACCCATGGAACCAGGAAGAAATTCTTATTTCTATGAGTACTAGAAAACGATGCCATTCATCCAGGATACTCTCAGCAAAGAATGGGTATTATTGCTACTCAGCGTAGGTGTAGGCTTCTTGAGAACAGTGAAAACTAGAGTAAACAAAGATGAGAATTTAATTGTCCACAGGGTTTAGGCTGTTTAATTTTCATAGTGCTTGAAATGATTTCTAATGTCTTCCAGGAAATGAACTGTCTGCCCTTTTCTGAAAACAAACAAAAACTTTACACTATTATTCTTAAAAGTAATTGCATTAAAAAGAGATAATCTGTCTTATGAAAAACTTGGCTATGAAAAAATATTTTAAGCTTTCTCAAATTAAAAAAAAAAGGAAATTTTTTCACCATGGCTATGAGTAGAATGAAAAGCTTATTCATTCTTTTACCTTCAGAGGTTTGCATGTGTGGCTAAATAGATGCTCACTCAACCTTTTTATGGGATGAATACAGAAAATGGTCGTGTTTTATGAGTTGGATTTCAATGTCTAAGCATTCATCTACTCAAGGCTTCTTATCACATCACCACCTGGAAGAGAATTTGTTGTTTGATTTGACAAATTGTCATTGAGTGTCTGTGTACTCAGAACAGACTTCCACACAAACACATGTCAATATCTGCTGATAAATAAAAATAATAGTGTTTGGGGGCACTGGAGTAATACAGGTGGTATGATTTACTTTTTAAAAAGTGTCAAGAAATTCTTGCACCTGAAAATAAAACTGAAGCAGGGTTTTGAAAGAGGAGTGTGAGAGGTGAAGGATGGAGAGTGGGAGGCATTTGTGGAGCTACTAAGGGTGTGTGCCATGCTTAGGGTCACACAAGGCAAGCCTCTTGCATCCGACCTACTGTGTTTGTTGAGTGAACAACGATGGTCCAGTTCTTGGAATCCATGTAATAGGCACACTCTGCATACACCGAAAGGCGGTGTGTATTTAGCACTGTATTATTCCAACAGCTTTCGAAGTGCTTCCCTGGATGTTGTGTATAGATGTCCTTCAAGAAACCACCTCCTGTATGAGCTAATCGAGTGTTTCTGTGTACACACAACCCTTAAAGTCACTGAGCTGCCTTGTTTTCATGTTCTCTTCTCTCCTGGCACTGTCCTGGTGTTTCTGTAACTCTATTAAACACAGTGGTTCTAGGGACACCTTATACCGTAGCTGCAACAGTTAAGGAAGTGAGCTTGTCACATAAATACCCAGACTTGTAAGACCTTATCTCCATATCGATGTGGAATTATTAGATTGTGACGTTGACCAGGTTAGGGAGGAAATAATCAGATGTGAGCCAGACGACGAGATACAAATCAGCAAGCCCTGTAGACTGGAACTCTGCTCGCAAGCTCATCTGAGTGGTGCTGTGCTTACTGTGTCACCTGAATTGCCATATGAGTGGTGAGGTGCTTACTGTGTCACCTGAATTTCCATCTGGGATCACTGGCAAGAACATATCCCAGCGGAAGCACAAGGTCGCGTGGTGGGCAGGCACTCATCCCAGAGAACGAGGGATAGCATCTCACTTGGTGAGCTGGGTGAGCTGCCAAAGCTTGCACTACACTTAGAATTTGGAGTGACATTTTTAAAAATTATTTATTTAATTTTATTTATTATTATTACTATTTTTCTAATTTGCTATAGGGCATGAGCACTCACCAGAGTAGGATGGAGAGAAAGAGAGAAAGCAAGCTGCCAGGTCCAGGACTTGAACCGCAGTTGGCCATATGGAAGTCCAGTGCCTTTACTACTGGGCTACCTGCCAGTCCCAAGTGGCATTTTTAAAACGCTCCTTGAAAAGATGCACAACATGGATGTTGTGTATAGATGTCCTTCAAGAAACCACCTCCTGTATGAGCTAATCGAGTGTTTCTGTGTACACACAACCCTTAAAGTCACTGAGCTGCCTTGTTTTCATGTTCTCTTCTCTCCTGGCACTGTCCTGGTGTTTCTGTAACTCTATTAAACACAGTGGTTCTAGGGACACCTTATACCGTAGCTGCAACAGTTAAGGAAGTGAGCTTGTCACATAAATACCCAGACTTGTAAGACCTTATCTCCATATCGATGTGGAATTATTAGATTGTGACGTTGACCAGGTTAGGGAGGAAATAATCAGATGTGAGCCAGACGACGAGATACAAATCAGCAAGCCCTGTAGACTGGAACTCTGCTCGCAAGCTCATCTGAGTGGTGCTGTGCTTACTGTGTCACCTGAATTGCCATATGAGTGGTGAGGTGCTTACTGTGTCACCTGAATTTCCATCTGGGATCACTGGCAAGAACATATCCCAGCGGAAGCACAAGGTCGCGTGGTGGGCAGGCACTCATCCCAGAGAACGAGGGATAGCATCTCACTTGGTGAGCTGGGTGAGCTGCCAAAGCTTGCACTACACTTAGAATTTGGAGTGACATTTTTAAAAATTATTTATTTAATTTTATTTATTATTATTACTATTTTTCTAATTTGCTATAGGGCATGAGCACTCACCAGAGTAGGATGGAGAGAAAGAGAGAAAGCAAGCTGCCAGGTCCAGGACTTGAACCGCAGTTGGCCATATGGAAGTCCAGTGCCTTTACTACTGGGCTACCTGCCAGTCCCAAGTGGCATTTTTAAAACGCTCCTTGAAAAGCTGCACAACACAGGGCGCCTTTCTCATGAAGAGCTGGGCCACAGCCAGTGACTGCTCCAAGGCGGAATGGGCTGGTTAGCGTGTAGGTTTAGGGACGTCCTCCCAGGATGATCATGACTGCCCCATGTGACTCCTTCCTGCTCAGTGAGAGCGTGCTGGGCCTCAGCCGACAGAGCCAATGGGCACCACATACAGGTATCTCACATGAAGCGCTCCCTCTGCCATAAATACTATTTCCTCTATTTTAGTGCAGAGCTTGGTGAGCACCGGGGTTGTGGGACTTTTAGAGCCTTGGTTCAAACTCAGCTGCTTCCAAAGCCCAATGCTTTTTCTTTCTGTTCATATTTGCATCTGGGATTTCTGTCTGCACTGACTGGAAGCACAACAGCCTCACCGCTCACCCTTTATCCTGCCTCCCCTGCTCGCTCGGGTCCTGTGTAATCTAGTCTCTCAGACCTCCAATTCCTTTATCTTAAGAAATGGAATAGTAGCTGATCACATAAGGTCACTGTGACGGTTAAAGGCAGTCGTGCCTGCAGGTTGCTCCCTGTATACAGATCTAATTTTCCTCCACTTTGTGCCTTCTTGACATGAAAAGCTGCTCAAAGGGATCGCGCCATGTGCTGCTCGCTGCCACTGTTTAATTCCATTGCACTGGGGGTTGTGACCATCGAGGCCACACCACCTTCTTGATTCTGGCTGCAGAAAGTTAAACAGAGGATAAACTCTGGCCTCGGGGTCTTCATAAATGGGACACGCAGTGTGTGGAAACGGATCACAATAGCGATACACACTAAGGCCTGGAGGGCACTGGGAAGGACAATTAGCCGTGCCCGCGAGTCCCAGGGAGCGGGCTGGTCCTGATGGCAGCACCTCCTCCCCCCACTCCCGTTGCCTTATGTGACTATTTAGCACACAGCCCGCAGAGGTGTTGGTGAGATACCACTGACAACAGCACTCGAAAGACTCTTCCGAACTTTAACTTTAAAAAATACATTGCTGGCTTATAGGTTCTCAAAGTGTGTCAAAGGAGAACCAGATGGCCCCACTGTATTAAAGAACAAGTAAAGTTTATTTGGCTACCCTTGTTGGCTATAATAATGCGTATCTCCCTATATGTAGACTTAAATAATGAGTCTGGGCTGAGACTTGCTAAATAAATAAAATCAGGTCTCTCTCAAATCCGCCATTTAAGTGATCCTTCAGGTGATTCTGATGGTGTATTGGAATTCCGTGTGTCACCAAAGCTGGGGCTCTCATCTTCTGCCCAGCACTGTGAGCTGCTGCCTGGTGTAGGACCTTGCACCAGAGGACACAGCTGACAAACGCCAGCCAAGGCCGTGGGCCCAGCACACGGGGCAGTCCAGGTGGTAATCGTCAGTCCAGGAGCAGATCCACTGCCTACTCAGAGAACGAGGTAACAGTCGACTCCCCTCTAGTAGAAGCTCTCAGAGGTAAACATTCCAAGGCATTGCATACATGCATCTATCTTCCTTCACCTTAGATCACAAATGGGCAGTCACTTCGCAGGGAGTCTGATAGCACAAGTGTGGTTCACAGAGTAGAAGGATTTTTCATGTGACCATAGGGACACCTGAGTGTGAAAAAGTATAACCTTTCTCACTCCTTCGCTCTTAAGAGAAGTGCAGAGCCCGAAGCCTTTTTTCTGTGGCCATTTATTTATTCTTACCTAAAAAGTAATAGCACAACTTGCCTCATTCCCTTTCCTTGGGGCTTCACGAAAGGCAGCGCCTTACAGACCTAGGTGTGCCCAGTGCAAGTTCCCACCCCATTGTTGGGACAGGGCATCCCCTGAGGACTCAGAGCCAGGCAGTGGGTGTGCAGGAGGCTGGGGCCAACAGGGCACCAGGACACAGACCTGTATCCAAATCCTGACTTCTGCCCAGCCGGGGCGACTGCCACTCTTCCTGCTGGCAGCTGAGGACTGTGTGCAGAGTCTAGCTCATGGGAGTGACCTGCCAGGAACTGAGGTGATCTCGGCGTCACCCACTCCGACTGCAGAGGACAGAAGACTGGTCAGCGAACGGTGGGAACCTTAGCATCTCCACCCATCCCTCCCCAAGGACAGAGAGTGGCTGAGGGGAGTCCACAACTGTCCCGGGAAATGCCCACTTAAGCACACAACCGATCTTGATGTACAGGTTTGTTTTATAAAATAAATCCGAATTTACGAATGAGAAAGTTTCATTCCAAAAACCTCTAGGACATTTCTGGTTGGTTGAGGAGGCAGAAACCAGCCTTCAGCGCCTGGTAATATAGTAAATCTACAGAATTATCTGCATCCACTACATAAGCAAACCGCCCCCCTGGAAAGGGACTCAGAACCCGCTTGGCCTTCGTCAGGGCTTGGCGGTGAAGGTCAGTGATCCCGCCCTCAGAAGAGGCAGCCAGTGTTCCATGGCCCGAGGTTGCCGTACCACGCAACTAGGGACCCAGCCCCGAAGTGGTCCTCGCTGGAGAGCCCCAGTGCAGCGTCAGGTGCTGAGACCTCCCCTCTCTTCTCCTGTCCTGACCCCGAAGCCTGAGAAGGGCATGAAGACCCACAGACCCTGCGCCCAGCAGCAGCCGGGGCACGTGGGGAGGGGCAGCTCCCTTGTGCCTGTGTGTTGTGGGCGGTGGTGGTCCTCTAGGGCTCAGGTCCCTGCCCGGGGTAAGCGAGTCTGCGGACGCTGAGGAAGGGTGGGAGCCGTCCAGTCTCCAGGAACCCAGCCCCAACGAACAGGCAGCAGGAGCAGGGAGCGGACCCAGGGTGCATGCACTGGGGAGGCAGGGCGGAGGAAGCTTAACCCCAAAGGAGGAAGCCCTGATCCCCTTCTGTGCCAGACTCCAGAAGCAAATTCATTTGTTCTCTGAATTTGTTGTTTGTTCATTTCATTTCACATGTGTCTTTAAAAAACAAACCAAAACAATTTCCCACGCTCTCCTTAAATGAGGAAGGCCCCCCGAACCCTGTGGGTCCTTAACATTCCCGATGAGCGCAGGAGTCCCGAGCTCTGAGGTTCCTCTGATCATCTTCATATTCAGAGCTGAGCGTCACAGGCCTGCGTCCCCTGTGTTCCTGCTCGACTACGTATGACAGATCGGGACAGAGATGCAGATAGTACCACGCACCGTGTTTTAACGCTGTAGGGTTAGCTCCATGGGCGGCTGACAACATACCACCCCGGGAGGTGACTCCAGCACCATCGTTAGAAAGGACGGCTCATGTGGACCGTGATTCCGGCAAGTGTGGACCATACTGCTATACACCAGCATGGCCTTGGAGGGGACTGGCTGGAATTTACTAAAATTGTTCAGTCATTGTTTTTAATTGTCAGTTTTTACTTTGCATTTATTTTTTAGTATTCTTACTCATTTTTGTAATCACACTGACATCAGCATAGCAAAATGACTCCTCAGGTAGCAGGGAGAGGCGTGTATGAAAGCGTATCAGGGGACCAGCAGTTAGCGTAATGGCTGGATTCCCATGTAGCTGACCGCGGTTTGAATACCGGACCCGGTGGCTTAAACTCACACCAGGCCTGTGTGCATGCGTGCCCAAGATCCCGAGAGAAGAATGGAGGAGAAGGGATCGCAGCGTGGCCATCCCCCCCTGGGGGGGGCGATTTCTCACTTTCTGTCTCTGTCTGTCTTTCTGGTGAGTGCACACACCCTATAGCAAAAACCTCTCCAAAAAAATAAAAATAAAATAAATAACAGGAAGTGTATCAGAAGGTCATGATAGCAGCTTCAAATCCGTTTCTGGTTGCTAGTCTGTCGAGGGAGTCACTTCTTCCCAAATAATATTACCATTTTACATGTTTTTGAAATCCGCTCATTTCACCTGTGTCGACAGATTTATTCATTAGCACTTGTTTTATGTATATTTCTCTAATTTCTACCATCTACTTAGTTAGCTCCCGATTTCCTAATTTGGTGTTTCATTTATATTTTCTCTTTTGAAAATTGTTTTCTTCTTTTTACTGTATTGTGTCTGGGTTTGTTAAACTCAACAGGTTTGGTAAACTTCCCTCTGGTGTTCAGGGCGTTATTTGATGGTCTGGGCTTATTAAATTTCTCTGTTGCTTTAGTTTTGCTGTGATTTTTCTATTTAATTGATTTCTGCCCTTCCATTCCTGTCTTCGTCGGGGTCCCATTCCGTGCATTCCTTGTTCATCCTGGAACTGTGTCCTCAGGTGCACTAGCTCACTGATGTGTTACCTGAATGCACTCACGGCATCGTCGGCAAATGCATTCTGTTTAGGTTCTGGTATAAATAAGCATGTCTTCCAAATTCGAGAACAACGTTTGCATTGTTGTTTGTTTGTAATTATTTCTCAATTTCCCTATTATTTTTCCTTAACTCAAATTATTTTTAATGCCACATTATCTCTAGATACCTGGGATGGCTTTTCTCTTTCACTTTGTTAGCATTTCCTCGTGTGGTTATATTCAATAAGGTGTGTATGAAGCTGACTCCGAAATGTAGTCATTCTGCACATGTGTGCGTGTGTGTAAGTGTGGTGTATGTGTGTACTGGGTCCTCAACTTTTGTGAAAGTTTGTTATATTATTTTACCCAGTAAGTCTCTGTTTTCCTGTAAAGTTCTTGCACACGTGCACACATTAAGCCTTATTGTTACCCATATCTTTTTTACCTAGTCATCATCATTTGGGACTGACACTGGAAATAATCCCCATGTTCAAAAATAACCGTTTCTTCTTGATGCATTTTCTCTTTTTTTGTTTCTAGTTTTATTTATTTTTTAGTTTACACTTAATCACTGTACATCCTCATAGTGTACAACATGGCTTTTCTCACCATGACCTTGGTGCGTATTAGTCAAATTAAAGACGTTATCACATACATTATCCCCAACAGATAACTTGTCATTTTTGTGTCTCTTAAATGGTTTGTTTGTTCATATTGTTTTTGGACTAATGTTAATTTTAATTATTCAAGCTCTTTTGACAGTACAGAGCTAGGTGAGCAGAGGTTTACAGCACATTCTATGAATGTAAGTTTTATCGTTCGTGTTTTTGCGGATAGGGAGGCATGGCTAGTGGAACTCGGTTTCCACATGAGCATGTTGGTTGTTGGAGGAACAAACATCCAAACCTGGCCTGCATAGACAGAGCACAAGCGTCTGTGAAATACAGCCTTCTCTGCAGAGGTCACAGCTGAGCGGGCAGTAGTTAATGGCTTCTATTATCTGTGCCATGTTGTAGCATAACAGGCGTAATTAGCTCAGCTAGCTGCCGCACGCCAGGAGTTCTGGAGGGGCATCTATTTTATTTTCTTCACATTAGCAAAGTTTAGTTGTATCAGACTTGCATCTGAATCACCACTAACTAGATGTCCCAAGACAAACCGGGCTGACTTACAATCAATCGGAAATAAAGAATAAAAGGTATGGAAGTCATAAAAGGCCACATTTCTATAAATTATGTCAGAAAAAAGTCAAAGTGTGTTTAGTTCAATTTTGGATAATGCGTGGCAAAAGCCTGTCAGAAATAACAGAAGGTGATTTAATCCTCACTTGATGTATATGGTTAATGGTGGTTTTTGCCTTCATCAGGTAATTTATGAGTGTTCTAAGAATCTCTTTTATTGGATACATACTAAAATTAGAGTAGTAAATAGAACTTTTAAAAAATACTTAAAAGTTTTTTTTTTTAATCTTTAAATGATGCTTTTAAAGGGGCTTTAAAAAAAAGCATTGCTTTGAAGTCATGTAATAAATTCCCTATCTGAAAACCCTACATACAATACTATATTTTAGATCATATTTTATGTCCTCTTATTCTTCAACATTAGTTTTCAAAAAGAGGAGTATCATTTATATGTCTAAAATAACCTGGAAACACTATCTCCAGTGTCATAAAATGTATTGAGATGAAAAGTTAAATGTTGCATACATTTATTAAACAAGATGTTATGGGATTTTACTTTTACTGAAGAATATGTGATCATTAGAAGAGGAGAGTTCTTACTTGTTCCTAACTATATGTTTTAATGCCAGCACCCAGTGCATCATCTTCCCTGCTGTAAGCACCAAGGTCATTTTGAGGTTCGGCTCAAATGAAGATTGTTATCTATAGAGTATTAAAACACAGTGGCTAAGCCCTAGGGCTGCCAAGAGTTCTGAGAAATGAGCCACTTGGTTAAACCTGCTTCTCTCTAGGTAAAGGCAGACCACTCGTAAGAAGCAGACCTCACAGAGGAAGCCGGGAGCGCTGAGGAGGACTGCTGCTGAGGTGTCTCCCTCACAGGCAGATCTGTACACGGCTACTTTTCCAAAACTCACAGGAAAAGAGCAGTGGACATATTTGTCATGAGGTCCTCTGAAGAGCAGTTGCCAGAGGTCACCTTTCAGCACAGCAGAATTGTTAAAAAATGAAAACAAAACAAACCAGTCAATGCTCTGGAAGTGATCCTAGAGCAAAGCGTGTAGATAAAGCATGTATGTTTGAAGACAATTTAGAAAAAAAATTGATATGACCACAAGCACCTGTGGATTTCTATTCGCTTTATTCATGATGTAGAGAACATGCACAGGTGCATGAGAGATAGAGAGACACTCTCAACAGAGTCTCAGCCCACCACAATCCACTCCCCCCTGCCCTCAGGCTACTCAAGAACTTTGACGTGTGTGCACCTGGCATGTTTCAGGTGCAACTGAAATCAGAAACTGCAGTTGGCCATGTGGCTTCTGTCACTGCAGTTCAGTGTGCTACCAACCACAGCACGGAGGCCGGGCCAAGGGATCTATTGCTGAGTGAAGTAAGCCAGGCTATGAAAGAAAGATATTGTATGTATCCACTCAATATAAACTGACTATCCACACTCTATGGTAGAGAGCGAAAAATTGAAGGACATAAAAGCAGTGAAGTTACTTAACGAGAATAGGACAGTGTGGAATGGGGGAAGTGAAGAGAAGAGGATAGAGAAAGATAGCAAGAGAACAATAGAGAGGCAGGACATTAGTGAGAAACAGATATGGCTTATTACCTGTTGATGATGACATGTATAGTATTCTCAACTGGATTGGTCTGAGAAGTATTTCATGACGGGCAAAGTCTTTTTACAAGCAAAATGAGAAATAGTGATTGACTGTTTTAAAAAATAATTAGAATAATAATAATAATTGGGAAAATCATAGAAAAGATATTGAATGTTGAAGCAGGGAGATTAATGTCTCTGTATTGACTGATATGCATGGCATTCCCTTTTGAAAAAGCAATGTAATACACTGTAAAGTTGTATGTAATCCAATGTAATATAAAGAAGATTATGATGATAATAAAAAATTAAAAAAATAAGAGTCTATGGTAATAGAGCAGGGCATCTCTCCCTCCCCTTTCTAGCTCATTCTAGATCATTTCAGCCAAGCAACACAGGGCTTGTTCTCTCCACACCTCCAGCTTTTAGTTGCAGGACTCTCTGCCCTTGAGGAGGAGGCTGTAATAGCTTTTCCTTAGGCCTTTCTCTGGGGCTGAGTCCTTGGCAAGTGCAGTCAAGAGAGAATTGCTTCCTTTTTTCATTCAATTCCCACACGTGAAACGATGACTCCACCCTTGGCAAAATACCGGGATTTAATAGTCAAAACATCAAACAAGCAGATGCAGATACTAATAACAGGTCCTCTGTATATGTGTGGGCAGAGACCAATACTCAAAGTTTCTACAACATATTATCTAAAATGTCTGGTTTCCAACAAAAAATGCAAAGCAAACAAAGAAAAGGAAAGTGCATACAGCTATACGCTAGTGAAGAGTAGCCAACTGAAATTGTGAGAGCAATCAAATAGTAAGAGTAAGAGAAAAAGACTTCAATTATAGAAATATTATATAAATAGCATGATTAATGGAATAAAGAAAGGTATGAGGATAAGGTCATGGCAAATGGCGAACATCAATCAATAGATGCAAATTATACAAGGAGAAGAATAAACTGAAAATTTTGGAGTTGAAAAGTATAGTCATGGATGGGAACCAGCAGTTAGCGTAATGGCTATGTCGCTGGACTCCCACGTAGTCGACCGCAGTTCGCGTCCCGGACCCGGTGGCTTATAACTCACGCCGGGTGCGTGTGCGTGCGTGTGTGCCCAAGATCCCGAGAGGAGAATGGAGGAGAAGGGATTGCGGCGTGACCATCCTCCCCGGGGGGTGATTTCTCGCTTTCTCTCTCTATGTCTCTCTCTGTCTGTCTGGAGAGCGCACGTGCCCTATAGCAAAAACGTCTCAAAACAAACAAAAAAAAGTATAGTCATGGGTCAGGTGGTGGGCGTGGTGGTGAAGACGACCGAAGCCCACAAGGCTGCCCGTGCAGATAGAGTCCAGACCCAGAGGCCTGCAAAGCAGCAAAGCATGCTGAGTTTTAACATCTTAAGAGGAGAATGGAGGAGAAGGATTGCAGCATGGCTACCCACTTTGGGGTCTCTCTTCCTCTCTCTCTCTCTCTCTCTCTCTCTCTCTCTCTATATACATACAACATACATACATACACACACACACAAGCTTATAAATCCTACAGAAAATTTTTAAAAGTAAAATAACTAAAACAAACAAATAAAAACAAGCAAATAAACAAAAACAAAATATATAGAAGGTTCCAATAGTAGATTTAAATTGACCAAGAAAATAATTAGTGGACTTTTACCTAAAGCAATAGAAATCATGCAATTTAAATATAAGAGAGAAAAAAAATAATTCAAAAAAGTGAAGAGAGCGTCAGAGAAATGTGAGATGTCCTTAAGAGTGCCAGCTTTTAGTGAGCGTAACGGAAATAGAAGGAAGAAAAGAGAAACGCATTTGAAGATAAAACAACTGAACATTTCATAATCATTTCAAAAAACAATTGCCTACACATCCAGAAGACACCACAACATTCGTGCAGGAAAGATATAATTTATGAAGGAATTATGGTATCAGATCAACATTCAACCTGTCAGCAAAAATAATAGATGTCAAAGGTGGTGGGATGGTGTATTACACGTGAAGTACGAGAAAACACAAAATGAAGCAAACCAAAATGACAACAAAAACTGTCAGAAAGGTATGCAGTAGGTCATATTTCTAAATAAAAGTGAAATAAAGAGAGGTTCAGATAACAAAAAAAATCAGATAATTTCTTTCTATGGACCTACCTTACAACAAATAATAAAGGGTATTCTTCAGACAAGTGACCCCAGACAACAGTTTAAATTCACATGTACCAACAGTGCTGGTTAAGATATTATAAAATTGTAAGTGACAATATAAATTCGTATTTTCTCCTATCATCTTTTATCATATTTAAAATCAATCATAGACCTGCAACACACAGGAATTGAATGTGTATAATCTAATTTCTAACAAACTTATAAAGGAAATGAATGGGAGAAAAATGCCTAAGATAGTAATATATAAAAATTCTAATAATACAAATTAGGATTTATAGCACTAATAGTTATAAAATATATAACAATACCACAAAAAAAAAAAAAGGAAATGAGCAGGGACTACATTCCCTTACCCCTATACTGGAATCAAGGTAGTATAAATCTGGGGCTTTGGTTAATTAGGTAAGATGTATTCAGGGATCCATACAGCACCATGAAAACAAGCAAAAACAGAAACTCTCAAATAAATTAGTAAAAAAAGAATTTAAAACTTTGCATCTTTGTTAGAAAATGTTCACTCAATACAGGGCTGGATGGTGATGTGACACTGGGGTGACCTACGTGCTCCGTTTCCTGGTTCGCATCCAGAGGCCTCCCAGAGTACACCTGCAGCATGTGAGCCCGTGATCGGAGGCTGGCGGAAGCTGAGCTGGTTCTGGCATGAAGACCCTGCTGAGCGAGATGTCTCTCTGTAGCTTTGTCTTTCTTTTTGTCTCCGTGTATGTCTCTCTTACTCGTGGAAGGAATAAATTAACTTAGAAAAAGAGAAAATATTAAGTTAATCCAAAAAATGGAACAAGAAACACCTGAGATAAATAAAAGATAGAAAAAAGATATAATAGTGAGCATAAATTTAACTACATTAATACTAAATGTGATGGATTAAATAATTACAAGGCAGATTGTCAGGTGGAATTAAAAAAACATTATCCAACTAAATGCTTTCTATAGGAAATGCACTTTTTAAAAGTGATACAAATAGATTGAATGTAGAATAGAAAAAAAAAACATATTATGCAATCAGTGGCCACAAGAAAGCTGGCATTATTGTTCTGATATCAGAAAAAAATAGACTTTAAATCAAAAAAGAGTTACTAGAGGAAGAGAGAAACATTTTACAGTGGTTAAAGAATACATCCATTAAAAAGATGAAACTATTATAAACTTTATTCAATATGGATAATAATTACATACTTTTATTATATGTACCTAATGACAGGTCATTAAAATACATGTGGTTAAATTTGAGAGAATTAAAGGTAGAAATAGGCCATTCAACAACAGCTGGAAACGTCAATACTGTACTTTTTTTTTTTTTTTTTGGAGAGGTTTTTGCTATAAGGCGCATGAGCTGGCCAGAAAGACAGAGACAGAGACAGAAAGCAAGAAATCACCCCCCAGGGGGGATGGCCACGCCACAATCCCTTCTTCTCCATTCTCCTCTCCGGATCATGAACACGCACGCACAGGCATCTGGCGTGAGTTTAAGCCGCCATGTCCAGGACTCAAACCGCAGTTGACTACGTGGGAGTCCAGCAACATAGCCATTACGCTAACTGCTGGTCCCAATTCTGTACTTTTAATAATTAGTAGATTATCTAGACAGAAAGTCAAAAAGAAAACAGACAAAACTGCAAACTAACCAGAAGTAATACACTGCATAATTCACCTACCACAATAGAATACACCTTCTTAAATACATGTGGGTTATTCTTTAGGATAAACAGTAAGCAGGTCAAAGGCAAACCTGAGGAAATTTAAAAGGATAGAAACAATACAAAAAGATCCCCTAGGACTGTAGTTGAATGCATTAGGGGGAAACAGAACCAGCAGGTGATGTGGTAGTTAAGGTGCTGGACACTCCCATAGGGCTAACCATGTGTTCAAGTCCTGGACCTGGGGCTTGCTTCCTCACTTTCTCTCTCTCTCTCTCTCTCTCTCTCTCTCTCTCTCTCTCTGTCAAATTAAAAATAAATGAATGGGTAAATAAAATTTTAAAAATGGGGAAAACTCAGTATTTGTAATTAAATAACACACTACGAAATAACCAGTGTAAATAAAAATAAATTAAGAGGAAAATCAGAATGTGCACTGAAGAAAGTTTCACTGAAGGCACAACTGACTTCCACTATGGGATGCGGCTAAAGAAGTACTTAGAAACACATAGCTGTTAACGCATGCACTAACAGAGAAGAAAGCTCTGAAATCAATAACCTAAAATTAAGTACTGGACACAGGACAGCAAAATAAAACTGGGGCAAGTAGAAGGAAGAAAATAATAATGGAGATGAAAGTAATGGAATTGACAATAAAGAAAAAAATGGGAAAAAAATGAAACCAGAAAAGCTGGATCTCTGAAAAGATCAGTAATATTGAAAATCCTTTAGCTATAAAGGCCAAGGGGAAAAAGGGAGAGAGAGAGAGAGAGAGAAAGTCTGAAGTTACTAGAATCAGTACTGAATGAGGGGAGGTTACTACTGCCTCCAAATAAATTTTTAAAAAAGAACGAATATTATGAATAATTATAAGCTATGAATAAGATAATCTTTATGGGGGGCCGGCAGGTGGCATGGTGGTTGATGTACTGGACTCCCACACGTATGACCAGTGTTTGAGCCCCGGACCCGGCAGTTTGCTTTTGCTTTCTCACTCTTTCTCTCTCTTTCTCTCTCTCTCCCTCTCTCTCACATCAAATTATATAATAATAGCAATAAATAAAATTAAAGAAATAATTATTTAAAAAGAAAAGATATCTTGATGAAATGAACACATTCCTAGAAAGATACAGACTACCAAACTGACCCAAAAAGAAATACGTAATCTGTATAAATCTGCAATGTGTGAACACATTGAACTAATCCCAACAAAAGAAAAACTATATACAAAGAGAAGCCCAGACTTAGCTGGCTTCACTGAGGAATTCTAGCAAAACTTTTTTATTTATTCATTTATTTTTAGAGAGATTTTTGCTATAGAGTGGACGTGCTCACCAGAGAGACAGAGAAAGTGAGAAATGGGGGGGGATGGCCACGCTGCAACCTTTTCTCCCCAACTCTCTTCTCAGAATTTCAGATATGCACACACATGTGGCTGGTGTGACTTTCAAGCTTCTGGGGCCAGGACTCGAAGTGCAGTCAGCCATGTAGAAGGCCAGTGTCTTCACCACTATGCCACCTGCCAGCCCCTCTAGCAAATATTTTGAAGAAGAATTAATATGGTCTTGTTGCTAATTAAAATTGGTCGTAGGAGGGATAAGTGTAGATGCCAGAGTCTGTAAGGAAAGGGCGTAGATGACAGAGGATTTGGGGGCAGGCAAAGGGAAAAGGAACTTAACAGACCAAGAACGCAAATTCTCTGCTGAGCAACCTGCTAGTGGGTGGTGGTTAAGATGTGGCTCCCACATGGCCGGCTGCAGGTTCAAGTCTCAGATCCAGCAGCTTGAAAAACACTGCATGTGTGCGTGCACGCCCACAACTGTGAGAGGAGAAAGGATATGAAGAGCTCGTGGTGTGTCATCCCCCTGGGGGCTGATTTTCACTTACCCTCTCTCTCTGTCTCTCTGTCTCTGTCTGGCAAACATATACACACTATGGCAAAACTCAAAGTAATAAATTCTCTATTGGAAGTAATATACATGGTAATATCTTTGATATGACTGTCAAAATACATAAGTAATTAAAATTTTAGACTGAAAAGAAATGTTTTTAGGGTTCATCCCTTCCTCTTTTTTTTTTTTTTTTTTTGTTTTGTTTTTGTTTGAGAGAGATTTTTGCTGTAGAGTGCGTGCACTTACCAGACAGAGACAGATACAGAAAGTGAGAAATCACCCCCTGGGGGTATGCCATGCAGCAGTCCCTTCTCCTTCATTTTCCTCTTGGGATCGTGAGCTCATATGCATGCACAGGCACCCAGCATAAGTTTTAAGTCACTGGGTCCAGGACTCGAACTGCTATTGACTATGTGGTAGTCCAGTGACGTAACCATTATGCCATCTGCTGGTCCCTCAAGATTTGCCCTACTGAGGTATGTCTCAGTACTCCACTCCTTGTCAAAGCCGCCAAGGTGTCATCGTTGGGGTAGACCACATCCTGTCGGTCCATTCATCTTGGGATTATTTTCACCTTTTGGATATTGTGGGCAAAGCTGCCATAAACACCTCTGTACGCCTTGTGCAGACTTGCTTCTTCTCACTTGGGCATATACCCAGGAGTGGAACTGCTGGGTCCTGTGGTAACTCCACATTTAATCATTACCCAAACTGTTGCACTGTTCCCCGGAGCCGGCCCATCTCCTTCCCACCAGCGTGCGCAAGTGTTCCGTCTCTTTACACTCTGGCCAGTGCTCCTAACTGCTGGAGTCTCGCCCCAGGGACGTGAAGTGGCGCCACCTGGGGTTTGATCTGCACACTCCTGGTGACCTAGCCGCCCAGCACCCTTCTTGCCCCTCTTGCGCACTCCCTTCCTCTTTGGAGACTGAGGCCTCCAGGTTGGAGCTCTTTCCCAGGCAGGGTTTGACTGCTCAGCCCCCGCCCAGCTGTCTCACTCTCCTTACCCTTACCTCTGCAGACTAGCTGGGTGCAGTCCAGGCTGTGCCACAAGTGTCCCCCCAGTGACCACCACAACCCACCGTTCCTGGGATCACCCTCAGGCTTGACTTTCTCCACATCCATTGCAAATGAAGCCATTTCCTTGGAGCAGAGATTAAGAGGAAGTGTTTTTTTTTTTTTTTTTTTTGAGAGATTTTCACTGTAGGACGCGTGCGCTCGCCAGACAGACAGAGAGAGACATAGAGACAGAAAGTGAGAAATCACCGCCCAGGGGGGATGGTCACGCCGCAATCCCTTCTCCTCCATTCTCCTCTCGGGATCTTGGGCACGCACGCACACGCACCCAGCGTGAGTTTCAAGCCACCGGGTTCGGGACACGAACCGCGGTCGACTACGTGGGAGTCCAGCGACATAGCCATTGCGCTAACTGCTGGTTCCCAAGAGGAAGTGTTTTATAGTCTGTCTTTTTCCAGAGTATCTGAGCCAGGACTGTAGGCTGGAGTGGGGCAGTGGCAAGTTTCTCTTTGAGTGACTCTACACCCCAATGGTGCAGCTCTGGATGGAGGCAGAGGAGCAGCCACCTGGGGTCCCCTCAGCTTATCTCTCCCATTGAAATCATCACCTCGTGGTGAGGCAGGGACCACAGGAGCCTGGCGTCCTCGGCCCCACGTCAGGGCGGCCTTTGCCTGGGTTGAGGCTTACCCAGGACTCCGCCTCAGCAAGAGGCCTCTGGAAGCAGGAGGAGAAGTGCTGAGTCTCTGCTCCTAGGGGCAGATGTTGCTCAGGCAGGACAGGGACAGGCAGCCCTGTGCTGTGGCTGCAGGGCTCTGGCTGCAGCCTCCTGCACTGAGCTGGCGCTCTCCTGGTCTAACACCAGACTCCGGCCCTCCTGACTGCACTGAGGCAAAGCATAATTGGAGAAATATTATTTTTTTTACTCGCTATTTGTACTCAGTGTCACTCCCAGAGATCCTAATATTGGCTTTAAATCGAGTTTCCAGCAGTTTCTCTAGAGAGCAGCCTTCTTTATACTGTTGTGATGGTATCACTTGTTATTGCAAACAGATGCAAACAGGACTAGCCAGGAAACAAGACAGAAACAGACACTGGATGACATCATTTCTACCACCCTATAGTCCTGACCTGAACACGGGTCCCTGATGTGGCATGCTCATTGCAATGTCTGATACATGGTGCCTTGTCAGGAACAGCTCTCGAATAACTGAGGGGGCAGGGCCAGACAGTGGCACTGCGGTAGAACGTGGCACACAGAGAGGCTGTCCCACCTGGAAGTCCCCGTCTTTGTCCAGAGCCCTCCCTGGGCTCTGGAGCATGTGCAAGCCCGTGACCAGGGACCGGCTGAGGCTCAGGGCAGATCTAGGCGTGAGGTGCAGTATCTCTTTCTCTACCTCTACTCCTCCCTCTCACTGTGGAAGAAATAAGTAAAACAGAACATTTTAAAAAGATGATGAAGAAATGGTCGATTATTATTTGGGGAACAGCCAAAGTATTGGAGAGAAGGAGCTTTGTCAAGAAGCTCGTGATGGTGCAGGGGAAGTGGGGCCCTGGTTTAAGAAAGGCGGTCGTAGTTGTGAGGGACGCTACCCATGTGAGATCCGGTCCCTGCCCTTCAGGAAGTCACAACTGGTGAGGAGACACGATGCTGACTTGTGGACAGTTGCTCTGTGGGGTCACCTGGGGATCTGCCCGCCACGAAGCCCCTTTCATGCAGGAAAGGGCAAGGCTCAGAGACTCGCTCTTCTAGGACTTCTTTGGCAGAGTGATGTCTTCTAGGATGGAAGAGATGACTTGACCCCACACTCTTGCAGTCATGACCTGTACCGTGAAGCTGGCTGTGGTCAGTGTTGGTGAGAAGTAATTACAAATGCTAGGATGTCAGAAGTGAAGTAGCACACGGGTGGTGTGGTCGGGGAACTGCAGGATACTGGTGAGCTTTCATCTGAGCTGCAAAACAGTGCTTCTCAACCTGACCGGACAATAGACTCACCAGAAGGCTTCTAGAATGGCAAACCCCAGCCCAGGCATCAGTAGAATTCAACATTCCTCAGTCAATTCCAACGTGCAGCCCAGATTAAGAAAACAGTATTATAGTAGAAGGCAGAGGTGATCAGCTTAACTGGGAGGGAGGTATTTCAGGGAAATTGGTGTTGCAGGGAGGAATGATGACCAAGCAGAAGAGAGCAGGCAAGAGCATAGTGTTTTGGAGGGACTGTCCATGTAGACGCCTACAAACGCGCTCTGCGGAATCAATCCAGGCTAACCATGTGCCCCGGGTTTACAACGCAGCCGTCAGACACCACCCAGCGCTCGAAGAAGAAGCGATAGGGATGGTGCTTTGTGTCTTAAAGCCCACGTCTTCCTCTCTTCGAGGAGAGCCGCGTTGCTCACACTCACCAGCGGCTGCAGGTCGCTGGGCTCCATGCACGGCCCTGTTTGGCTCCTCCACCCGGGTGCCTTGCAGCCATTCTCTAAGGGATTTCCACCTGCCTGTGGGCTTTGCCGTCAGTCTGGTCCACTTTGAAATGAGGACAATTAAGGCAACAGGATGAGAAGTGAGTTTATAGTAGATAAATGAAGTGCATGAGCTTCTCACAAACTATCCTAGTTAGGCCCATAAATCAGTGACACGGAAGGGTCAGTCTGTATGGCGACCTCGGCCCCTGGCCCGCCTAGCCCGGCTTCCCCGAGGTGATGCACACGGGCCCTCGGTCCAGATGTCCATTTCCACCACGGTAGGACCTAAGGGCAGGCGGGCCAATGTAACCCATGTACAGAACCAGGACCATCAGAAGTAGGTGCCGTGAAGCACACTCTGCTCTGTTCTGACAATTGCTTTTACCGTGACTGGACCTTACACATTGAGTGGACTTTATAACAACTAAGGGGATTCTGTGTTCCTGAAGACTTGTTATAAAAATAATAATAATAAAAAAAGAGGGCCCCTGGAGGCTTTTTATAAAAATAATAATAATAAAAAAAGAGGGCTGAGTAATAACATCTTTTCTGGGTGTGATTAAAGACACTCCTGCATCAGAAAAGGTGAAGTCTCTGACCCATAATCCCAGGGGAGATGTTACGGTTTAGTTTCCTGGGCTTGGCTTCAATCACAGCAGAGTCTCGGTGGAAAGAACGACTCGCCGTGGAGGTTCAGAGTTGATCTGGGGGTTCTAATGGGCAGCCATGATGGAGAACCGCTGGACTGTGGGGTGAGACGGGAGCAAGGAGTTCCCAGCACTGACGGCTGCGTCAGAAAGCTGAGACAGACACTGGCGGGACACAGAAACGGTGTATTGCCTGTGGTGATGGCGGGTGCAGTGTTCCCAGCTGGGCTGGTCTGAGAAGCACTTCATGTTGGGTAAATTCTTTTTACAAGTCAAATGACATACAGTGATCGAATGTTTAGAAAAAGAGAATAATAACAATATGGAAATGATGAAAAGCTGTTTGATGATGGAAAGTAATGTCTTTGTCTTGACTGATATTTATACAAGACGATGATATTTATAAATAATTTTTTTTTGGAAAAAGAACAAAAATGGGTACGTTCTTAAGTCACCTCCTGAGATAGACGAGTTCAGAGCTGTGAGTGTTGGCTACTCGAGAAGGAGGAGGAAGAAACCCCCAACTTTAAATGTCCCCCAGGTGATTCGGACAAGCTGCCCCACGTCCTGTGGTAAACCAGCAGCCCAGAACATCCCGGCTGGAGCTTGGCAGTGTGCCACCTCCTCTGACGACCCAGCCCGTGCCACTCCACCTCAGCTGGGACCTGCCAGGTCACAGGCTCTATTCCAGCAGGATCATTCGGGACCAGCCCCATCCAGGTCCCTCAGGGCCAAACATGCCTCCGTCCAAACTCTGGTCCCACTAGTCCCCTTGGGTTCTCTCTCCCTGCGGTCTGCAGCCTGGAACCAGCTCCCGGGGGCTCGCACAGTGTTGGGGAGGCATGGAGTTCCAGCCCCTTCTGGCAGCAAACGCTCCTCACTGGTTCAACTTCATTCTGGCTTGCTCAGAAATGACAGAGCTCTCTGGGCACCTGTCAGGTGAAGAGATGAAAGGAGATTTGTAAAAGATGAAGTTATTCAAGGCAGGGCCTTGCTGACCCACAGCACACAGGAAGGCAGACACATCGTGGTCATCTGTTTCTGCAGGACACAAAGGCCTGGAAGTCAGCCTTCTCCTCAACAACCGAATGCTTTAACTCAAGAGGAGGGAGGGTGTTTCCTCGGCGTCAGTCGGAGCCAGCCGTCCGCCACAAGCACACAGCAGTAGAAGCGCGTCAGGCCATGCTCCTGCTCTTCGGTATGTTTGCAGAGCCTCTTAGGTCCCCATTTTCATCACAGGTGATTACAGGGAAGGCTCATGGCAGGACCCCTGTCATTGTCATCTTTTTTGGAATTGGCCTTTTTTAAAAAAACCTAATAAAATGTGTTTTAACATGCATGATAAAAGTTGTTCATGCTTATCAACCAGTTTACAAACACAGATGCATTTTCTGAATAGGCACCACGTCTCGATAGCCCACATACACAGCCAGGAAGGATCATTGCTCGCCAATCACCATGTATTGTGCAATTACGTAACATCGGAGAGCGCAGACTGTGTGTAAAACAGCTCACTTACATTTATATTTTTCTTTCGTTTGTTCCTTCACTCAGGCCTGTGCCAGATGGAGGTTCAAAACCACTGAAGGTCCACACCGAGTCATTACAGCTGGAATGCCGCCATCAGAAACAGTGTCCCCCCGGGAGTCCAGGGCATTGAGCTCGGAGAATGACCACATTAATTCAGACCTCTTGGTTAGTTCTGGAGGTTCAATTTAAATGCTGATGATGTTTGCACATTGGCTTTCAAAGAAAACTCTTTGCACAAAGCTCTCTGCTGCTTTCCAACAGGACTAGGCTTGAGATGAACTAAAATCTATCACTGATTGGCCGCAGAATTTTCCTTTTCAATAATAATACGGTTAAATGTGGGTATCCTTGCAAGATAAATCAAGCAGCGATAAGATTTGCTGTCATTCCATCCTATCTGAAGTGGCCTATGACAAAAAAATAAATAAATAAGTTAATTAATTAATTTAATTAAATAATAATAATAAAGGCAAACCAAAAAGTAAGCTCGGGACTGCTGAACAATTAAAACAAGGCTGGTGTGTGAATCATTCGGCAAGTATCAAAGGTTTAGTGTAAGAAATAGAACTTGTGAAGTTTCTCAATATTTTAAAATATTGGTTATCATTTAAGGTGTAGTGGGTTAAATAAAATATATAATTAAAATACAAAAATCCTATTTTCATGGAATTCACAGCTAATAATTATGTATTGTATGCCTGAAAATTGCTTAGAGAACTACTCTCACCACACACGAAGAAAAGTAACCATGTGAAGTGACAGATACGCTAATCAGTTTGGTTGTGAGAATAATTTCCCACGTGCACTTGTATTAAAACAACACACTGTATACCTTGCACATATGCAGAATGCCCATTGGCAAAGGGGCCCTCACCAGATGTGTCTCCTGGCCCTTGGCCCTCAGACCTCCAACCTGTGAACTGAATAGATACCATTCTTTTTTTTTTCTTTTTTAATTTTTTAAATTTCATTTTCTTTCATACATTCAGTTTCTTAGTTTTTGATATAGAGTGCACGTGCTTGCCAGAGAGAGAGAAAGAGAGAGAGCGGTGATTACTTTTCTTCCATTCTCCTCTCGGGATTTGGGACATGCATGCACATGTGCCTGGAACGGTCTTCAAGCCAAGTCTAGGACTCGAACTGTTCAGTCCACCATGGGATCCACAGCCTCACCCTCTTTGCCACCTCCTGGCCCACAGTCTCTATTCTTTATGAATCATTCAGTGTGGTATTCAGTCGTGAAGCAGCAGAGAATGGACTGAAACAGTGGGTGAATATAAACAGTTGATTCCTGTCCCAGATGCTTATCATTTTGAGGCCAGTGCTGCCGTCAATCTAATAACAAGAGCACAGACAGAGTTCTACGTGACCCTGTGCTAGCAAGTGCTGTGTTCTCATGCTGGAGGCGTGGACAGTATTCGGGAACTCACTGGCTTTTACGGGATACAACGGGGCCTGCCCACTCACAAGGCTCTACCTATTACGACGCGGTATTGTTTGCTAGCAGCTTCTCTAGTTGCTTGATATGATGAACTGGAGTCTACATGTACTTCTGCTATGAAGCACAGGGTTGTGTTAACTGTTACAGTGAACCAAATCCTTCAGCTAACACATCCACGCATTGACGTTCGCTTAAACAGATGTCCGCTGAGAAGGACACTTGGAACTTAAACATCTCTCTAAAGATCAAAAATTCTTCTCTCAAAGGCAATGGCTTGTGTGACTGAGAAATGCAAAGTAGTTTCACGAAAACAACTTTCCAGCCCTATCACAGCCAGTGCTCTGCTTGGGACAACTTCATCCTTCTGATATGCATTTGAGGTAAATACTGCAGTTTTCTCACATTACAGGTGAAGAAACAGAGGTGCAGGGAAGATGGCTGCCCCTTATCCCAGGCAGCGGAGGGGCAACACCCAAAGCAGCTGACTCTGTCGGGCTTCCCTACATCCTCTGCTTCTACCCACGTGGGAGCCCAGGCAGAGCTGGCCAACCTTGCCTGAGTGTGGTGAGAGCCGGGGCACGGACAGGGGCCCAGTGGCCATGGCGCTCCTCATACACTACCAGCCCTTCAGATGACCGCGCCACAACCACAAAGGATCCTTGGTCAGCCTGAATGTTGCATTTTGTGTTTACCTTTTGTCACCTTCTTCAATTTCCCCTCTAGCACTGCGCTCGCCCCTTAGGTCAGACTCACATTGGCTGGTGTGATTGGCACTTGGGTTTTGGTAACCGACTCTGCTGCTCCTGGGTGCCCAGAGGAAAACACCCCAGTGCTGGGTCCATGCTTGAGACTTCAGACAGGTGTGCATCGTCACCAGAGCTAAAGAGGGTTCAGAGCAATCCTGTATACAGGAAATAGCCACTGCAGGTTACCGCAGCACAGGACACGTGCCCCTTCTAGAACACCACTGAGGCACCAGGCATGAGCATGTCAGCTTCCATGTCTGCTCTAAGGACTTCTCCAATCCTCAATGTGAAAGCAATGGACAGGAAAAAAACAAAACCCATGGGACGGGAAAAACAAACAAACAAACAATACCCATGGGACTACAGTGGAAATCCGTATTACTTGATACAAAGTTTTGTAAAAGTTTAGCATGTTTTGATTTATCTAAATCTTTCACTTTGGGGGAGAAAAAGGACTAGAGAATAAATTTTTCAAGTAGTATTTGCACATTCTATAAGATAAGATTTATTTTACTTTCCATTTGGAAACGATGTGCCATCTCTTCTTAAGAAACTATTGGCTGAGGTTTAAATGAGATGAAATTTCATCTGGGTTGTGCAAGCATCATTCTATCTTTAACACCTGATCCTTTTATTGCTTAGTATAGTTCAACAGTGAGAGGGAATTCATGCAAAAATGTAAGCTTTGAAAAGATTAACTTGGAATTCTGCTCAGGATCAGGAGAAAGACTCCTGTCCACATCCTCCCTACATTGGTCGCATTACCAACCCTTGCCTGGAGGATGCAGTGAGACCTGGCTTCTCCATCTAATCGAGGCACTGGCCATGTCCTCAGACCCTTACTATGGAGCAGCTGGTCAGAGATCTTAGAAAAGCGAGATTCCTGTTTCCTGAAATAGCAAAGGGAGGATACAAAATCAAACTGTTCTTGAGAAATTTGAATAGAAGAGATTTTGTAGCTAACTGGATCGACATGATTTTGTACATTAGCCTGATTTAGGCTGCATGCTAATGTAGCAGGCTGGAAAATGCATGCAAGAAAGAACACCCAAGCTGAACACAGGGTCAGGAAATGTGCAATCCCATTATCTAAGATGTGTGCAGGTACTGAAAACAACAGTAAAAGCTCAGCCAGTCTATTAACTTTTAAAACTTGTTAAAGTTTTTTCTTACTATATCATACTGGTCAATATGTTGTTATTCATGAATTTGTATTGCATTCAACTCTAATTAAATTTTGCAAGTTGCACCCCACTGAATGTGAAGCCTTTTATTCACAAGACTATACCTAACTATGATATATACAAGTTTACCCACATGGCTAGAAAATAGTATTATGTGTAACTAGTACACAGAGATTAATCCTTAATTCTATAAGGGTATATGATACACAGCTGGAATAATATATATTTTATATACAGAATAATAATTATATATATGCACAGAGAGATTACTAGAGGAACATTTATCTACAGACAGTCATGGTAAAGGGTAAAAGAAAATTTGGCTTATTACCATAAATCTTGGATTTGAAATCAAGTCCTGTCTTTCACTGTTTCCCTGAGCTTCAACGTGGCTACTGAATATATTTAGCAAATAACATCAATGTCTGTGCTTTCCATTTCACGGGATATGGTATTAGGGCTTATCGCAGAGTAAAAAGTTGAGTGGACAAGTCATTATACCTCCACACATCATACGAAGGTCCCACATGTCATTGTGTGTTTATAACATCTCAGTTAAATGTGGACTCTCTCTCTCTCCATACCAACTCTTCCTCTTTCTTATTTTAAGCCTGAACTCTCCCCTATCCTTAACGTTAGTTATCAGTTTATCTCTCTGAATCAAGACACGTACTTCCTGGAAAATTTCTGGAAAGCGGATGAACTTGAACCTTAAATAAATGAAGTCTAGGGAACCAGCAGTTAGCGTAATGGCTATGTCACTGGACTCCCACATAGTCGACCGCGGTTTGCGTCCTGGACCTGGTGTCTTAAAACTCACACCGGGCGCGTGTGTGTGCGTGCCCAAGATCCCGAGAGGAGAATGGAGGAGAAGGGATTGCGGCATGACCATCCCCCCCCAGGGGGTGATTTCTCGCTTTCTGTCTCTATGTCTCTCTCTGTCTGGCGAGTGCATGCACCCTATAGAGGAAAAAAAAAAAAAAAACCTCTCCAAAAATAAATAAATAAATGAAGTCTATCTCAGTATCACTCCGTTGTGTGTCTTCCCTAACTTGTCTTAAATGCTTGCATGGTGCCATGTGCTATTTTAGGCACTTTAAATAAATTAAGTCCTTTGACCCTTGAATAACCACATGAAGTAACTGTAGCCATTTCATGGAGAGGAGAACTAATCCATGGACCATTGCACGTATCTGTCGACGAGCTTATATTTAATTTTTGCTTTGTTTTCCTATTGTTTTATTTTGCTTAATGTGAGCCAATTTGGCTTATTCAGGATTACAGTAATATGCACGTAGCTCCATGAGGTGTCGGTGACGTGCTGGCACGAGTGACAAGACGGGCTCCACTGTGAAAGGGTTACACCGAACTGTTACTCAACACGCGTACACCGTGGAAAAGACAGCAATACGGAGACATCAGTTCCTTCTCCTTCTCCTGAAATTTAGACAAACGTTGGTAATAGATATGGAACTGTGAATAGAGCCTAATGGACAATAATGCTTACAGTTAAAATTCAGTGGTAATATTAAAATCCTGAAGAAACTGTTTTCTAAATTATTGCTCTATTAGAATTTTCGCTATCTACTATGTATCATCATTTTCCCAGAATATTTTATAGTTTTCTACAAAGCATTTTAAAATTATTTCTCCAGAAAAAGAAATAGGAATATTGTTTGAAGAGAAACAGGATTCTGATAGGAAGAAGAACAGGCAATACTAAGTCCTCAGGCACATTTTTGGTGATCCAAGCTATTCAAGAAGGCAATGCTTCTTATCTTAGAGATTAGAGAAGTTCAGTATGGAGCCAACTGGTGGGACGGTGGTTGAGGTGGCTGCATGCCACATGGCCAACTTGGCAGTTCAAGTCCCAGACCCGGTGACTCAAAAACATGCCATACACATGCACATGTATGTCCCAGATCCTACATGGAGAAGGGAAGAGAAGGCATTCCAGTGTGGCCATCCCCCCAGGGGGTGATTTCTCTTCTCTCGTTCCCTCTCTCTTTTCATCTCTCTGGCAAGCACACATACTGTATAGCAAAAACTTAGAAACAAAGAAGAAATGGAAAGAAAAGAGTTCTTTGACCAAACAGTATTTTTAAGTGGTATAACTAATATTTAAAACTTTTAGCAGATTTTTTATAGCTAGATCATGTAGAGTTTTTCACTGTTTAAAAGGTAATAAAGTGATTATTAAATTATAAAATAATTTAAAAATTCTGAAATTCTATTCACTTTATAGTGACGCATCACAACTAATTTCCAAACACATAGGATAACCTATTCACACAAGCTTATATATAAACATTCTCAGATGTTCTTTCCTTAATTTAATTCATATCTTGCAATATGGGTCTCTGAATAATTAAAATAGGCGTAGGTATTGCTAGCTTCAATTTGACCCTAAGAGATAATGTTCTCATTAACATTCCTGGAAAACGCTCTGAAAAATAACACCTGTTGATCCATTGTATGCCAGCCTCTCATGACCACCCAGGGGTGAGAATTCTAATCCCCATCTTTCTTTTAGGAATCAGGATGAGAGAGGTTAAGCCTTTCCCAGGGACCCACATTCAGTGGTGATGCCAGGATTTATATTCGGCTTTCACTGGCTACGAAGCAGAGTGGTCCTGTCAAGCCACTAATTAAATATGACAGAACCCCTGAGCCCAGGTGGCTCTTGTTAGCACTGTTAGAACTGCCCTGGCACCTGGGGAGGCTGGTCTGAATTCCATAGCCCATGCAGTGCACTGAGCATCGCGTCTGCCTCCTTGGTATTTCTATCCTCGGTTGTTCTAAGGTCTTAGTCCACTGTACTGACGAGAACCATCTACCACCTGCTGTGGGAGTCAGTGGGCAACTTCCGTCACAGATGCAGAGTCAGTTGAGGTTTGCGTGTGACCTTCACAAGGGGTGTTCGGTCCAGTTAACCTGATGAAGAACCCCCATGGGGCCATTTGCCTTGATACACTCTCGTCTCTGCATCGAGGACTCTGCTAAGTCTCTGCCTGAAGATGACTGATCAGGACCCTGACTGTATGAGGAGTGAGAGAGCAAGGCTGGATTCTGCAGAGACACAGGCAGGTGGGAGAACTGGCGGAGGCCATCCATGAATAGGGAGCTGTCAAACTGGCAGGAGGAAAGCGAAAGACACAGATGCTCAGGGATGCCAGGCCCACCAGGAAGCTCAGCCCTCAGGACATGCAGCCAACAGTTTCTCAGGGAGCCGGCTTTGGAAGTCTTCCTCAGTTAAATGAGGACTGAGGAATGCTTGGGTTTGGTCCTGAGAGTGTTAGCACCTCAATCTCAGTTCGAGTACGGTGCCCTCAGGAAGTCTTTCCTCGGTGCACCACCAAGCGTGTGCACTTACCTCCATGACGATTGTTTCACATACGTCTTTGCCCAAACTCATAACTCTTTTTCTAGCATGATATGCCTTCTCAGAGCACAGTAATTATGTTCACTTTAATCAAATTTACCCCATCACATTTAGCAAAGTAATTGGCACACAGAAATATTTGGAAAATGTTTGTTGAATGAAAAGAAGTGTCAGGAACAGCAGTTAATGTAATGGCTATGTCGCTGGACTCCCATGGAGTCGACTGCAGCTCGTGTCCCGGACCTGGTGGCTTAAACTCACACAGGGCACGTGTGCATGCATGCCCAAGATCCCGAGAGGAGAATGGAGAAGGGATTGTGGTGTGGCCATCCCCTCTGGGGGGGGATTTCTCGCTTTCTGTCTCTATGTCTCTCTTTCTCTGTCTGGCAAGCACACACGCCCTACAGCAAAAACCTCTCCAAAAAAAGAAGAAGAAGAAAAAAAAAGAAGTGTCAATTCTGTGTACCACATAACAGTGAATGTCACGCACATGTGAGGCCTGGACTTGTCTGCAGATTTGGCTAGGGCACAGTAGCCACAGATGCTCCAGGGGCTTCGTGTCTGTTTCCACGCCATTCCCAGTGTACGCTGAGTGGGTGGGTACCTCATGGTTTCCCAGCCTAAGGAGCACCAGGCATTGGCAATTTTATACACGAAGTTGCCATCTTGCATAATCAATACAGATTATGAATGAAAAGAATTCGCAGTTAATTATCACAGATTTTTCATAGATGGTCTATAGTCTAACAAGTAGTAGTAATTTACAAAGGAACAAGGTATTTTTTGTTTTGTTTGTTTATTTTTCTGCTCTTTATGCCATTTTTCATGAAATAGTGGCTACTGGTGAGTTGCAGAGAGCTGATATATTTTTTAAAACTATTCAAAATGAAATATTTAAAAATTGCTATTAATTTCCATAACTGACAAATTAATGTCGGGAAAACTTGTCTGACAACTTTATAATGTGAAATGTAAAATACGTAGGCTAAAGTCAAATATTATAGAAAAAAACATATTATCTTTTGCATTTACATAAATCCTTATAACCAGTGTGATTGTATGTTGAAGCCCCTACAAGGTAGTCTAACTCCTTAGTTAAATACCATTGAATTCATATTTCTTCATATTTTACTGCAAGTTGACCATCAGAAGTGTGTCTCATAGAAATGTTCTTGTGGGGTGTGCAGCAGGTGACGTGGTGGTTGAGGAGTTGGACTCCCACACAGCCAAACACAGTTCAAGTCTCCGACCTGGCAGCTTGCTTTCTCACTTTCTCTCTCTCTCTGTGTCTCTCTGGTGAGTGTGCATGCCCGATGGAAAATTAAAATAATAATAAATAAGATAAAATCATTCTAAAAATTTATAAAAATGAAATCAATGGAGGAAAATCATTTGCCATATTTCATGATTTTTTTTTTACACTCATCTTTTCAGGAGACATCTTAGGCTTTAATGCAAATTTCATGTTGGCATTTTATTGCATTAGGGAAAATGTGCACATTTAATTACATTTCTGTAGTTTTCCATTTTCAAAGAACAAAAAATTACATTGTAATCAGCTGTCTTCAACTTCACCATCATTTTTAGAAAAATACACAGAAAAGAAGCTTAGGTCGGATAAACTCTAAGACTTCTTCTAGCTCCATGATACTCTGATCTATTTTCTGATGGTTTCTGAAATAAGGCAAGATATTTAAAACAACCCCTGGGACTCTCTGAAGAGATGTATAAATAGTTGTATCCAATATTCTCTTTCAAGCATAACCTCTAGCATATTTATGTAAAGAATGTATAAGAGAATATGGAAGAAATGCAGAAAACATTTGGTCTTTGCATTTATCACTCTCTGGACACAAACCCCTCCTGGTCTGTGTGTCAACAACAACAACAACAAAAAAGCACAAGCAACAGAAACGACATTAATCACAGGACACAGACTGCCCTTCCGTTATCTGTCTCATGCTCTCCTGCAGAGTTGATGTAACCCCTACTTACATCAACAAAGAACAGTTTGGGGAGTATTTTCTCTCCTGCTCCATCATTTTTTAAAGCTGTGAATCGATGGTGTTAGGGGAGCTGACTGACTTGGAAGATAAGCTGGACTCCAGGGCTAATTAGCTCACCCAGCTGGTCATTCCATATTAGATAAGAACACCAAGGCGCCAATTGATATTCATGGTTTTCACCTGGCTAGCCAGATAAATTCTGTCCTTCTGTGGCTTTCCTTGAGCGTCTGGCTCAGCGTATATAGCTTCAGGCTTACCTTTCTCATACCTAAAGACGTTTACACCTTCGGGTACAGGGGAAGTCTGCTGAAGACCCAGTAGAGTGGGCAGGAAGTGGGTTGAGGTGACTGCTGAGACAGCAGGTGAAGGTCAGGTTTCTGCTCTGAGATTTATCCAAGTAAAATCAACTTTCCGTAACTGATCATTTAGATGCTTCCAGACATTGGAAATAAGAAAAGCAATAACTTCTGTTCCTGAAGAATTCATAGAATTCTAAAGAGATCAGTAGAGAAAAACAAAAATCCACGGCCTTATGTCTTCTTCAGTTTCATTCTTCAGCTCACTTCATGACACAGGTCATGTGTACATTTTATTGTCTACACCTAGGTATTTCATTTTCCTTGACGTGATTATAAATTGAATTGTTTTAATTTGGATTTCCACATGCTCATTGTTAGTATACAATAATGAGGTTGATTGCCATGTGTTAATCTTGTATTCTGAAAACTTGCAAGACAAACTTAGTCTAAAAATACTTCTATTTCCACACTTATTAAAATTTTCTACATAGATAATCCTGCCATCTGCAAATAGAAAATATTTTATTTTTTAATTTTATTTTATTCTGTTTCAATCTGTATGCTTATTTATTTATGCTCCTTTCAAGGATACTGAGGAGGGTGTGTTGGCAACGAGTTGTAGAGGTAAACAGAACATAAACTAAAATGCTATATTGTAGAAATAGAGATACAATTACAACACACATGCATTTAGAAAGTTAAATGCAATCTTTCATACTTTTCTTTAAAAAAAAAACTAGATAATTTATATCTCTGAGGCTCTACAACAATGATATTCATTGTTTATAAAAACTGGTAGCACAGGGACTGGCAGTTAGCATAATGGCTATGTTGCTGGACTCCCATGTAGTCGACCACGGTTCGCGTCCCAGACCGGGTGGCTTAAAACTAAAGCCAGGCGCGTGTGCGTGTGTGCCCAAGATCCCAAGAGGAGAATGGAGGAGAAGGGATTGTGGCATGGCCATCCCCCCTGGGGGGTGATTTCTTGCTTTCTGTCTCTCTGTCTCTCTCTGTCGGTCTGGCGAGTGCACGCGCCCTATAGCAAAAACTTCTCCGGGGGGTCCCGTGTGCTATAGCAAAAGGGTGTGGGGGGGGGGGGACTGGTAGCACAGGCATTTGGAATGAATTAGCATCCCCCTTCCTGGGGTAAGAGGCAGTCAGGAAGGTAGAATTTTGAATTTAAAGGGATTGCTTAGAATAGGATACACTCTTCAGAATACACTCAAATAGGGAAACCAGAAACTAGCCAAGTACAAAGGCAGGGCACGGGAGCTTGGGCAGGCAGCTACAAGACCAAGCTGAAGAAGGAGAAGGATTTCAGACAAGACCCAAATTACAACCAGCTTGTTCTTGCTTCAGAAGAGGAATTTTTAATACAAGTATGTTTACTGTGACCTCTAGTTAAGATGATAGGGACCTGCTTGATTTGTTTAAACAAAAATATAATGTAATAAATCAAGAAAATGAGATCTCTGAGGTATAGATCCAGTGGACTTGGGTCTCAGCAAGGGCCGTCCCTGTTTTCCAGGTTAGTCTTCCTGCACACTTAGTCCCAGCACAGAATCCAGGATTTTCGGCAGCTCCAGGATTAGATTCTTTCTAATTTGTAACCCTCAGCACAAAGGGAAGGTTTCTCTCTCAGTATTATTTTTTTAAAAGAGAGATGTTTCTGCTATAGGGCATGTGTGCTCACTAGAAAGAAAGAGAGAGACAAACAGAAAGCGAGAAATCACCCTTGGGAAGATGGCCATGCTGCAATCCCTTCTCCAAAATTCTCGTCTCGGGATCTCGGACACGCACATACGTGCACCCGGCATAAATTTAAGTCACTGGGTCTGGGACTCGAACCATGTTCAAGTAAATGGGAGTTCAGCAATGTAACTATTACACCATCTGCTGAATCCCTTTCTCAGTATTTTTCGCAAGTCAGTGAGAGGCTTTGCTGGGCTGGCCTTGGCCACATGGTTCTCACTGAACCGCTTCATACTGCTGAGTGCATATTGGACCGACACCGGTTAGCCCAGATTCACGGAGAACTTTCTGATGCTCAAGCACCGTTCAAGCCAAGGCCAAGAACCTGAAAGTTCAGTGACCTCGTCTTGGTCACGTTTTCTAATGTACAGGAAGGTGTTTTTCTAAGGAAGGGAACATGGGTTCTGAGGCCAGAAATGAAAAAATGAGCACAGTAACAGCACACATTCATCATTGAAGGGGGGTCTATCATAATAGTTACCCCAAAATGATAGCTGGCATGTTTGAGTTCTCACTCTGTGCTTGCTATCTGATTTATCCTCATAATGACTCTCGAAGACAGCATTATTAGGGACATTTTATTGATGAAGAAAAGCCTCCCTGAATGATTAAGCAATTTGGATCACAAAGCTCCTGAGTACGGCGCTGGGCCTTATATCAGGCTCAGGATCGCCAAAGCTCCTGAACTTAATCAATACACTGCCCTGCGCAGATATGCCCTATTGACTTACAAAGTGCCTAGATTGATTAGAATATGTATAAACTAGTGTATCTAAAAGGCCCTGCCCTCTGTCCGGGAGCAGATGTTAAACTATTAGGAATCTGAAGTTCAGAGGAGTATTCAAACCCAGGGCCTCTGACTCAGGTGTTCTTCTGTCTTTTATCCCTGCCATCCCGTTACTTCACGGTGAAAGCCAGTTTGCATGCAGTCGGAGGTCTGCCACCACGTGTCACTGTGCACAGCAGCAGTCAGATGTAAAAGGGAGAAGACAGTGTTCTAGACATTGGAGCACCTACCCGCTGTTCTCACTCCATGGATTTAGCGTCTCCAGACCACAGTTCCCCCACCTTTTCTGAGGTTACAGAGCAGCTTCCGCCCAAGGACAGGGCTTATCCTCTCTGCTCCTCAGTGACCTTGCACTAGCCCACATCACGTGCAGAAGATAAGAACATGTTGCTGTTTGTTGTTTTCATCCAGGTCTTGTCTCATGTCTCTGAACAGGAGGCATGTGCTGAGATAAAAAGAAACCGAAAGGAAGACTGTCTTTACACAGTGACAGCTCTTTAGGATTTTATTTTATTTTTATTTATTATTTTTTTTAATTTATTTCTTTTAAGAGAGAGAGAGAAGCACTCAACAGGTCTTCATGCCACAATTCTCTCTTAGCTTCAGCCAGGCTGGATCCAGGAGGCCCGTCGTTGAGAATCTAGAACCTTCCTAATGCATTAGCCTGGTGCTATCACCTGGCCCCAGTCTTTTCAAACAACGTTTTCTGTATAGAGACAGAAGTGGAGAAAGTAAGAAGTCAGTTTTTACGTTTACTAATAGGATTTCAAGTGCCTAACTCCTGGGCCTCAGCAGAGCCTCCTGCACAAACAGTGCCAGACCATTAACCCCCCAGGTTTCTCTGTGGGTCCCACAACATGGCCATGAGTCTCCAGCAAGAGTGACAAGTCACGCTGCCTGCCGGAGCGCTCGGGGCCCTCTGGTCACAGCACGCAGGGCGCAGCAGTGTGAAGACATCTCAGTAAATAAGAGCACTGGCTTCAAAGACGAAGCTCACGGCACAGCATGCTATGGGTTGCAGCAGCAGCCATGTCCAGGCCCCGTTCTTTCCAGGGAAAGGCCACACTGCGCTTTCCAGCTGCCACTCTTTTCGTTCAGGAATGCAGTGTTAAGCACATTAAAGGAAGTCTTTACAGGAAGAAATCTACATTGGAAAATGATCCTGGTGAACAAAAGTTATCTTGTGAAAAGGATATAGCATCTGAGGAAATTGAGAAACAGAGGAGAGATAAAATTACACTCAAATTGCAAACCTCAGCCCCTACATCCCACACCATCCCTGTGGTTCCCATGGTCCATGTTCAGGGAAGCACAGCGGAGAAAGTCGCATATAGGAGCCCCATCATGTGATGAGGACCAGCCTAGCCCTGTGCTGAGAGGCAAGATTGTGCTTCCCCATGAACAAGAGCAGTGCACACAGGGTGTCTTAGAAGTGCATGGATTCTCGTGCCCTCGCAGAGCAGCAGGTGCCACTGCTGCTGTTAACATAGATTGTTTAGTTCTCATACTTCGAGAATCTGATGGGTGGTTACCCTTTTGCTTGGCATTAGGGACATTGAGATGAAATGGTAGTCTCTACCCCTGAGGGGTCCAGTGTCAGAGAGACATCCATAGGGCAGAAATGAAAGTGTGTGTGGTGGGGCCCATGGCAGAAGGCAGCAAGAACACAGATCATCTCCACTCAGAATATATGGCCCAAAATACACGTGTTGCATAAGAGGATGGACGGGGGACCTCAAGGATCTCTTTTCCCAAAGGTAACTTGAGCTAAAACTTAGCCCAGCAGAGAAGGCAGGGAAGAGGGCTCCAGACACTAGGTTGGGACCAGTGGAAACAAAGACACGGAGGAGGTCACCATGGATGGCTAGAGGCTTTGAGAGCCAAGGTCCAGAGTGTGATAGCATGTTCCAGCACAGTGAGACGGCTGTGCCAAGCTCCTATGCCTCAGTCTTTGGGAGATCAGATTCAGATAAGGACATGTTTATATTTTACTTTGCTCCCATTTCCTTTTCGCTCTGCCCCCCCCCCAAGTATTTCTTGTAGGGAAGGAAAATAATTTTATTCCTTAACCCTCCTGAGTTCTGAGTTGGGATGGACACTGTAACAAATAAAGATGAACAAGAAGAAAACAAGCCAAAGTCTTTAACATACATATCTGAGAGATACTCAAGGAATGAGTCATTCTCAAAGACGTGGCCTAGAATTCAGCATGTGTAACAGAGAGCAGGGACATTTTAGAGAAACGCCAAGATGAAGGAAAAGGCTTTGAGTGTGTGGGTGGGGCAGCTTGTGGGAAGGCTTAAATGCAGACCAAAGCCATGAGTGCAGGCTCCTCCCACACATCCGCAGGCCAGTAGGGGTCTAACGCTGTCTTTGAAGGGTTACCTTTGCTCCCCTAGGGAAGCTGGGGTAGGCTCCTTTTGCCTTCATAAGCCTATGTCCTTCTGGGTGAACAGAAGGAGAGCCAAGAGTTTCTTCCTAATTGCTTCGGCTCAAAAATCCTGATGCAGAACAGGTGTGATTTGTGCTGTAGATTTTGGTCCCCCACACATCAGAAGAGGGATATTTTGGAGACCCCAAAGCTACATTCTGAGCCCTGGGAAAGGTGTTGAGGGTGCACACTGAGTCAGGCTCGGTGCCAACAATGGCACATCTGACCTTTACCCACAGCCATCATGCTACCTATCCCTGTGAAACGGTAAATCCAGGCGGGCTCAGCAGTCAGCAACGCATGACATCGGCTGGTCTATGGGAACATCCGGAAACAAGGCGGATTTCCGACTTAGTCTGTTACTGCCTTAATAGAATCGCCTGAGATTGGTGATGTGTAAGAGACAAAGGTTCTTCAGCTCATGGTTTAGAGGTCTAAGGGCCAGGGGCCACGTTCTGGTGAGGCTAAATAATGGTGGAGGCAGGATCCTGAGCAGAGCAGCTGTCTGTAAGATTCTGCGTGTTCTGGTCCAGTTTCCTCTGCTCTTGGGGCCACGAGAACCCCATTACAGGAAACCTACCCGGGGCACCATGAAGGATTAAGCTTTCACTTAACACCTTTACAACACGACCAAGTCCCACGTCCCAACATGTGGATTTCTGGAGAACACTCTGAACTATCACCTCACCAACTAATGAACCCCAGAGTACTTTGATTTTAATAAAACTTGTGAGAAAACACATTGATGGGAGCCTTTTATTTATTTTCTTAAAGAGAGATTTTTTTACAGTGTGCATACACTTGCTGGAGAGACAGAGAGAGGCAGAGCCCAGTGGGGATGGCCACACTGCAATCCCTTCTCCTCCCCTCTCCTCTTGGGATCTTGGGTACATACACACACATGCACTTGGTGTGGATTTTAAGTCTCCAGGACTGGAATTCGAACTGAGGTAGACTCCGTGGGAATCCAGCAACATACCATTACGCCATCTGCTGGTCTTATGGGAGCCACCTTACTGTCCCTGTCCTGGAGAGAGCCCATGAGTGCCAGTCCAGACCAGGTGCATTTCTGGAGCCCACAGATGTCTTCTCAGATGTTTGCTCAGTGACAATTCAGTCTGGGCTTTCTTGCCTGAAGCTCTTTTCCCTCTTAACATAGAACCTGGCTCTGATTCCGCTGGTCCTGGGAAGAACCAAATCTGTATCTATTTTCATACCGAATGAATAAAGTGAAATTCTGGTCACATTTATTCTTATTCCTACCTATTATACTTCATACCTACCTTAGATTGCTAGGACCTCTTGTTGTTTAACTTCTAAAACTTGGGAAAAAAGCTAAACTTCTAAACGCACTCTCAGTTAAAAAGCACAGCAGCCAGAGGAGGTCAGGGATATTTAAGCTCCCTTCCAAACAGTGCATGTTGGAGGCTGAGGGAAACGGGCCGAGAGTTGCCTTCCAGCCCTTCAGGGGCCTGTGGCCTGCATGAGTGTGAGCAGAGGTGGGTGTGCTCACGGCCTCTTGGATCATTGATGGAGTTGCTGCACACTTGTCCAGCCCTGGAAACTACTGATGTGAAGATCATGAGGAAGGCTAATGCATTTTAAAGCTAGACTGTCAGCCAGGATCTGATACTAAAGCAAAGGTCCTATAGTACTCCTGGCCCTGCCCTGCTGTATGTTTTTAAAACGTGTGTGTAATTATGTTGCTGTTGTAATTATGAGGAGCTGTAACATGCCTGGGTTGTTTGCAAAGGCCATTATTTATCACTCCTAATTGCATTCTGAGTCAGCATCTTACATCCACCAGGAAGAAGAAGAGGGAACGGATGAGGCACAGTGGTGCCTGCAGATTCAGCTCGTGCTGGTGCAGGGGCTGAGCTGCATGCTTCTTTCTTTGTAAATATTCATTCTTAATGTGTGTCCAACTTAGAGAGATGTACAGTGGCTGAGAGGGAAGATAATGGGTCTCACATCTCATTTTCCCAAGTAGACAGTCTTGACCAACCTCTGCATGTCCGTGCATCAGCAGGCTGATGCAGTCTGCCTTCACAGACACAGATGGGATTCTGAGATGTTCTAGCTCATCTTAAGTGTTTCTTAGCTGATAACCAAAGCCCGCATGGATCATTAGCAGTTAAAGAATGGCAGAGGAATCTGGGATCTCCTGGGATCTCCCAGAATCCGAGCTGAGTGTGCACAGTCCCCTAAAGAACCCTGACTTTGATGGTTTTGGCATTTTAGACTGGCCAGGTGTAATTACATATATAAAGCGGCATGTCAAACATACACAGGCAGTCTCTCACTGGATCACTTGAAAGCCAGAGGCCTTAAGCAGTGGTCCTTGAGCCTGGTGCAACATTAGAATCACCTGGGGGCCTTTCAGACCTCATGCTCTGTCCACACCTCAAAGCAATGGCGTTAGACTGGCAGGGCTGGCAACCAGAGTCAGTATCCCTAAAGCTCCACAAGAGCTTCCGAGTGTAGTCAGGGCTGAGAATTACCTTAGGCAATAGATTTGGACCCCATTTCATTGTTCTTGAGGTACAAATACTACCTTAAGCAAAACTTTGGGCTCTTAGTTGTACTAAGGGCAGCACTAATAGCTTAGTTAATAAATGTGGAGCCTATTTAAAAGCAGTGTGTAAGTAGCTGTAGATCATTATGATAATTGTGTTAATGATAGCTACTTAGTAATAGCTATTTAATTTCTATGTTCCTTACCCTTTGATAAGCTTATTATATTTATTTTATCACCACTTACCCATAGAAACCTTAAAAGGAAGGGATTTTTATTGTCTCCATTTCATAGAAGAAGGGACTTAGATTAAAAAATATAGATAACTGGGCCAAGAGTACATATTTACTCAGAGGTAAAACTAGGCTAGAATTTAAATCCAGGTCTGTCTAACCCAAAGTTACAGACCTCGACAACCTGCAAAGTTAATAGCCTCTCTCCATTCTCCTTAGATGCATTTATTTTAACTCACTCAGCACTAATTTTGTCACCATCTCATCATAGAATTTTATCCCATAATCCAAATATACCATAACAACTTTAATTCCCAACCTCTTCTTTGATAAACACCATATAATTTATTCAAGAAATGGGTGCTACCCTTCTGAAATATAACTGTTTCACTATTTGGTGCACACACTCAGGATTAGTGTGTGAGTTTAGAACACTTGCTCTGTGCCAAGTACCTGGCTGTAGGTGGATCCAGAACCTGATCTCAGTCCCTGACTGAATGAGGTCAGGCCCTGCTGGAAGCTGGAATCTGTGTGGGAGCCGAGGGTTGGGTTCCCAGGGCAACCTGAACCCTGGCTTGGGAGGCTGGGGCAGGAGGGTTGCTACACAATAAGATGCTGTCGAAATACCTATCTCTGTCCCCCTCTCTCTCTCCTATCTCTCTCTCAAAGAAAAAAAAACTACAATTGCAGACCATTTTGAATACAAAGATTGCAAAGACTAGAATATTGTGAAGGATGGTATAATTAAGATGGGAAAATGATTCTGAAACATGAAATTGTTAAACAATGTTTTTAAAAGTCAAAATGAAAAAAAAATCTAAAAACAGGAAACAAATAAAAACAAATGACCTTAAACTATATCAAGTAGACATTATGGAAATTAAGAAAATTATTGTTATTTTGAAATCCATGTATATCCAAGCACATAAACAAAACATAAAATATCCCTTATGCTGCGTCTGGTGGTCTTAAAACAATTTTGTTGTATCTTAATTTGTTCTATTGGCAATATTAATGTCTCTAATTGTACTATTTTTAGACTATTACATACGCCCTCAATAGTATAATTAAGATAAAGAAAATAGGGGCCAGTAGATAGCATAATGGTTATGTTGCTGGACTCCCACCTGGCCAACCACAGTTTGAGTCCTGGATTGGATGGCTTGAAACTCACCTTGGGCACATGTGTACACATGTCCAAGATTCTGGGAGGAGAATGGGGAAGAAAGGATTGTGGTGTGGCCATCCCCCCTGGGGATGATTTCTCACTTTCCCACTCACTGTCTCTACCTCTCTCTCTCTCTCTCTCTCCCCAGCAAGTACACACATGCTAAAGCAAAAATCTCTCTAAAAAAAAAAAAAGAAAATATATTAACAAAGATTTTCATCATAAAAGAAATAGAAAATGTAGTCAGAAAATTTAAGTAAAAATCAAATCAGATATTTATGTGTGTTTCAAAATTATTATGAAGTCATGATTTTTTATTTTTATTCCTAAGAAACATAAAGTAGTGACAACCAGTACAAACCACACTCCTTCCCCACTCCTGGGACCGCTGAGTGCCGCTGCCCAGGAGGAATCAGGGCCCTGGAGCATTCATTCATACTGAATGAAATTATCCCTTTGTAGGTTCACACCAATTGAATATTGGCAATTTAAAAGGGTTTGCCAAATAGACAATAAGCCTGGGACATTTGTTCATGCTGAACACATGTAAAGGATTGCAGACTCACTAGAGGCTGTGTGAGAGGCGACGTGGAGAATGAGTTCTCACAGGCTCATGGTGAGAAAATCTTAGCAGTCAGGAGAATGATGACCAAAATGGGTGACTGCACTATGAAATTTACTTAGAATCTATGCACACATGCACACATGTGTGTATGCATCCATTAATTCACAATAATAATGACGTTGAAAAAGTTAGCCAGCTTTGGAAGTTGCTGGAGAACCCATTCATGATTCTAAATGTTAACACACAGAAGAAAATGCAAACATTCATCTTGTCTTTCCAGGATGGGCTCCACTTCAGGAAATAAAATACTTGAAGTATATTACAGAAAACTCATAGCTAAGATGTGTATGAAAATTCTAGAACTTAGCATTCTCCCTCTTGCTTCTCTGAGTGAAGTGGTGACTCTGAACAGCACTGGGTCAAAACATGGGCAAAGGCGGGCAGGGGCTTTCCTGAGCACATCAAGTTGGCAGCAGCTGACACAGGTATGTGAGGCCTCCTCACCCCAGTGGTGGAGTGACGATACGATGCAATAGGAAACAACAAGCCCCTGCTCTGAATCCTCCTATGTATATGAATTTAATCAACATCTAGACCTAATCAACTAATTCGTAGAAACTTGTTCAACAGCACAAGGTGCACTGAGCCAAATCCAGCCTTTGAAAAATGCTACAACTTCTTCAGGGAAGGAAAAGCGTGGGACAAGTGTGAGGGAACTGGGAGAGGTGGTGGTGGGGAACTCATAAACACAAAGAGCCCTGTGTTCCAAATGACCCACGGTTCTCTTATCGTGTGAGAACCTCATTTATACTTCCATTTTAACGGAGCAGCTGAAAACATATTTTGAGAAAATCTGAGATAATTGAAGGCATACTGGAACTAGATGACATGAAGTGACTGAAGGTAGGTTAAAAATAGAAATAAAAGGGGTCTTTCTTTGAGATGTACGTTGACGTATTCACAGACGACTAAGGTTCATTTTGAACTGTTTCAGCAAATGCCATAAAGGTAACAGATGGTGGATGAAATCCCACTTTTGGATATGTTTGAACATGTTTATAAACACGACATTTTAAAAATATTAATATTAAAACGCATGTGAAAATCTGATACCAAGGAGATGATGACTGTGCAGAATTTTATATTCCATAGGCTCAATAGGAATTTATATTATCCCCTGAGTGAAGAATTTCAAGCAACAGCAGTGGAAAGGCAGAGGCATCTGGAGTGCGTGGCGGGCTCTGGTAACCTGTGTTCCTGCATCAGCTGTGATGGCAAGGGGATGGTGGGGCAGGGACAGGGTGTTATTGGACAAGGCCACAGCACTACGAAATGGAGCAGAACTTTCGAAGCCAGAACTGGCGTGTGTCTGATAGAGACACATCTCTTTGACAAGTTACTTAATGGCTCTGACTGTCATCTGGGGAATGTGCAGAACCATCGCCCTCTTGGCATAGGTCAAAGGAAAATGCATGAACACGTGTTTCACCCTCCACGGCGAAGTGTGTGAGTTCTTTTCCCCACTGTGGCTGTTAGGTGGGTACAGGGCACACACGTGAAACTCAGTCTCAAAGAGATGGACGGGCCCTGACAAAGCTAGTAACTAACTTCACCACAAACTAGGTTTTCATTTCGTCTTGTTTCATTGCTGCTAAATGACAGTGAATAGAGCTTCTGAAGGTACTTGGATGAACTGTAATCACAAAATTGCAACAGTCGCATAACATTTCTTTATGTTACTAAATACAGAAATTATGTCATGTTATGGAGCATATTCTGAGATTAAGAAACTAAAATACTAGAAATTGAATTTAATCAATGCGCCATGAAAAATATCTATTCAATATTTGACAGTTTCATTTAAGGAACACTTGAAATTGGCTTATGAAGTCATTCATTGGATTTTCAGACTATGCAAAGGGTTATGGGTATACACAGAAAGCAAGAGAGGAACTCTTAAGAAAAAATTAAATAGCTTTATCTCTTACTTGTATTACTTTTTACACTCATCTGACTAGTCAGCTTTCTTTCATGTGTACATTGGTGTGGGTGTGGGTGGATGTCTACAAGGATGCAGTGGTCTGGGTCCTGATTGGGGGCATTGGGAGAGCCCTGAGATTCAGCCATGAGGTTGTTTCAACCCAGACTTTCGTAGCTACCAAGCAGCCCATGGCTCACATAAGCCCCATTAACTCAGCCTCCCCATTCTTTTCGCATGCCATATCATCATGATAATGAACCAGCAACAGGTTATTTGAGAAATGCAACATAGACAGAACCAGTTGGTGATGTTGCCATAAATGAAATAGCAACAATGAAAACAGGACACCCAGGACAGCACAAAGCACCTGCAGGGCTATCATGAGCTGATGGTGGCCTCTGCCCAGAGCCCCAAGAGATCCTTACACATTGGTGCCACATGTCAGGACCCTCAGCATTGAGTGCAAGGCATGCATGCTCATTTATATACATGAAGACATCCATGATGGAACTCTAGGGCCCTCGGGGTGCTTGTAACTAGATGTGAGAGACTTTAACGGGAAGCAGCGCTGGTTTTCCTTGGAAAGTGAGCTCAACATTCCAGACTAGAGAACGGATCAGCACAAGAATCAGAACAGCATCCACAGACTCAGACTCAGATTCACAGTCACAGAACTGCAGAGAAACCAGGGTTTCCCCATCTCTGCTAGACAGGCTCAAATAGATGTTAACTAGAGGTTTTGATCCTTCTTGGGACACTTACAATAATTAGAAAGTTTTTTTTTTTTCTGTGTGTATTAACACATGATTCATCTCATTTACACTCATTACCAAAAAGTAAAATTAATAAGAAATAGAATAAAATAAGAAATAGTGATAAAATAATTATAATTTTAACTTTAATAATTATAATTTTAACTTAAGAAACTAGAACATGAAGAAATAATAAAACCTAAGTAACTCCAATAAAGTCCCTGAATCTGAAGTAAAATCTCTCAAAGGACGTGCCACGCTAAAGAACTTCATCAACCTTTGCCAATTATTTAAAGGCTCCCTAGAAAAAGAAAAAATTCGAACCTTTTCAATGGATAGAGAATAAGTGAATACTCCCCAGCTTATTTGATAAGACTATCACAACCATTTAAATAAAAGAAAAATAACAGGTGAACACACTGTGGGAAATAAATAATACAGGCCAACCCTACCCACACTGACCTGATGGGAAAAATAAACATAGACATAACTCCAACAGTTTCTAATATGACCCAGTTCAATCTTCTCCTGCTCTTAAGAAAGAAAATTGGATTTAACTTTTAAAAGTCAATAAATATAGTGAAAAAAATGAACAGCTTAAATATCACCAGAATGAGAGAAAAGTATTGCAACACAAGCAACCCTAAAAATCTAATACTAGACCATAGGAAGAACTACAGCAAATCAATAGTAAAAAAGACAAAAAAAAAAAAAAAAAAAAAAAAAAGAGAGAGAGAGAGAAATGTGAAAGGAACTTAACTTAATGCATTTACCAAAATAAGACATCTGTATCCTATTAAATGCATGCCGAGGAGAAAAGCCATTTGAGAATATTTCAATAGATACAGAAAAAAGTTTAAAATGCGTTAGTAATGAGAACAGCAGTTAGCGTAATGGCTATGTTGCTGGACTCCCATGTAGTCGACCACGGTTCACGTCCCGGATCCAGTGACTTAAAACTCATGCCGGGCCTGTGCGCGTGCGTGCCCAAGATCCCAAGAGGAGAATGGAGGAGAAGGGATTGCGGCATGGCCATCCCCCCTGGGGGGTGATTTCTCGCTTTCTGTCTCTCTGTCTCTCTCTCTGTCTGGCAAGCACACGCGCTCTATAGCAAAAACGTCTCCAAAAAAAAAAAAAGTGCGTTCACCCTCACCACACATAACCACACACGCCGACACGCACCTGGGTAACGAGAACACAGAAGAGGCTTTCCTCAGCATGATAAAGTGTGTTCCCACCACGCTGCCCTGGCGTGGACTGCTGAGACGCTGTGTTCCGAAAGCCGGGACCACATGGAAGGTCTGGGTTTGATTCCAAATCCAGCCTAAAGACCTGATGTGGTGTGTGTCAGTAATCTCGGCAACTTGAGAGGCTGAGGCAGGAGTATTGTGATGCGGCTAAAATAAGTAAATAAATGAGGTACGTCTACAAAAAATCAATACTGTGTTTATAAACTGTATAAAATATATATATTAGCTTGTTACGGGGTGCATGCACTTGCCAGAAAACGGGAGGGAAGTGAGAAAGCACCCTCCATAAAGATGGCCATGCTGCAACCCTTCCTCTTCCACTCCCATCCCAGGATTTTGGGCGTGTTGGCACTTGCGCCCAGTGGAGTTTTCACGCTGCTGAGTCTGGGACTCGAACTCCACTGTTGGCCATGTGGGATCCAGCCACCCTCACCATGAGTTCATAAACTATGACAGAGGCCTTTATTTTTCTCCTCCTGTTCTCTTCTTTCCCTTCTTACTTTCCCTTCTCTTTTCTTCCTTTCTTTCCCTTCTCTTCCTGAATATTTCATTGCAAAAATTCATTAGGTGCTATAGTGAGGTCAGCTTCCACACAAGGTTGACTGATGGATGCAGTGGCTAAAGCCACATGTGGACTCCTGAGAAGGGAGGGGAGTGCCTGCTCAGGAGGGATGGCCCAGTGATGGTATGGAGGTACAAAGTCTGGGGTGAGGAAAGACATCCCTGAGGACAGCGTGGCCTGCGGTCTCAGGGCCTGAGGGAGGGAGGAGGTGGAGACCCGATGGGAGCTGATATAGCTGTAGGAGCTCACACAGGGCGAGGAGAACACCCACATCCAAGGGTAACCAGGTGATGAAGGTTTCTCCTGCCTGCCAGGTGATGTGGTGTTGGTTACATACAGAGGGCTAGCCAAATAAAAAAGGAGAAGTCAGTTCCTCCCCTCTAGAGAAGAAAATTGTAGATTTAAAAAGAGGAAAATCTAGAACGAAAGCTTGGCATTTGGTTGAAATTGGAGTATGAACTCCTGATGCAAGACAGAGAGAGTGAGAGAGGACAATGCATGCATGGGGCCAGTTGTGGCATGGTGTTTCAGACAACTGGATCCCACATGGCCAATTGTGCATGCGTGGAGATCCAGGGCAGCGGCCTGAAAAAACTGACTTCCTGTGCCAGCCCCGAATCCCAAAGGCAGGGAGCAATGAAAGAGAAGAGATTGAGTGTATGCAGTCTCTAGCAAGTTAAAAAATAATAATTAAAAAAAAAGACCAAAAAGAAGAGGAAATGCATGTTTGATCTTAAGGACTGAATCCCTCAGCTGCACAAATGGATGCAGAAAACAACGCTCCTTGGTCCCCATAGGGCAACACGATCCCTTTGTGGGCCTCACAGCTTGTGTGTGTCAACACACTGGGAAAAGAAAACTGTTCGCTGAGAGTGAGATGGCAGACTGCACTGCTCTGCTTGCATTGTTTCCTGTCCCACTGTCTTCATATATTAAAATTCAACCTGCAGTAAATGAGATCAGCAGATGGCATAATGGTTATGTCGCTGGCCTCGCATGTAGGCGACCACAGTTCAATTCCTGAACCCGGAGGCTTAAAAACTCATGCTGGACGCCTTTGTGCCCAAGATCCCCAGAGGTGAAAAAAAGAAGGGATTGCAATGTTGCCATCCCCCTGGGGGGTGGGTGCACTTGCCTTATAGCAAAAATCTCTCTCTAAAAAAAAAAAAAAATGCAACCTGCACTTCATCATATTACCAGGTCGTAGGCCAGCAGCCCCCATGAGTCCTGAGCCTAACTTCACATGTGTGACTGGGATGTACTCTCTAAAACCCACTCCAAAATACAGTCAAAATGCAGCCTCTCTCTAGGACAGTGGCAGACTGTAATCTGCCTGCACTTTCCTTTCTTTCTACCCTCCACAAGCAGAAACTCTTGGAGATATTACAAAAACATACCCACATGTGGGTGGGAAGCTTTCCATTGTCTGAATCTCTCTAATGCTGAGTCTCATCTGACCTGCTGTGTGGCACACAGTCCCTTCTGCTGTGAATCTCTGACACCCCACAGTGTACAATAGAAGTGATGAAAACCAGACGAAGTGTCTCTTCTAAGTGTCAAGAGGTTCTTACGGTTGTTCCCGACACCCACTATGCACTCGTGGAAACAGATCTTTGAAGGAGGATCTTTTACATCTCTTGGGCTGATTCTTCTGCTGATCTTTCCTCTAGGGGCTGAAAGGCCTAGAAAACATGGCTGCTTTGAAAATCCACATGTTAATTTCTTACTAGCACTTTTTAATTTTTGCCAGTGTTTTGCTTGCATTCTATGTTCAAATACAGTTTTAAGACTGTTCATCTCCCCTGGGGGGTGGGTGCACTTGCCTTATAGCAAAAATCTCTCTCTAAAAAAAAAAAAAAAATGCAACCTGCACTTCATCATATTACCAGGTCGTAGGCCAGCAGCCCCCATGAGTCCTGAGCCTAACTTCACATGTGTGACTGGGATGTACTCTCTAAAACCCACTCCAAAATACAGTCAAAATGCAGCCTCTCTCTAGGACAGTGGCAGACTGTAATCTGCCTGCACTTTCCTTTCTTTCTACCCTCCACAAGCAGAAACTCTTGGAGATATTACAAAAACATACCCACATGTGGGTGGGAAGCTTTCCATTGTCTGAATCTCTCTAATGCTGAGTCTCATCTGACCTGCTGTGTGGCACACAGTCCCTTCTGCTGTGAATCTCTGACACCCCACAGTGTACAATAGAAGTGATGAAAACCAGACGAAGTGTCTCTTCTAAGTGTCAAGAGGTTCTTACGGTTGTTCCCGACACCCACTATGCACTCGTGGAAACAGATCTTTGAAGGAGGATCTTTTACATCTCTTGGGCTGATTCTTCTGCTGATCTTTCCTCTAGGGGCTGAAAGGCCTAGAAAACATGGCTGCTTTGAAAATCCACATGTTAATTTCTTACTAGCACTTTTTAATTTTTGCCAGTGTTTTGCTTGCATTCTATGTTCAAATACAGTTTTAAGACTGTTCATCTCTGTCAATAGCTAGAGCCAGCTCTGTCCTTCCAACCAGCTTCGCAGTCACAGGCAGCCGGCCATGGCAGTGGCTGGCACTGGGGACACATTTTCCACTGTCTCTACCCAGGCCCATTTCATGTTTGCAATTAATTGTGTAGGCAATTGGACACTAAACTAACTGTGGGCGATGCAAGCCAATTGTACTCTCTGAAATAGAAGGAAAATTACGGCCACATTTAGTGAATTGTAGTATAATTCTCCCTCCCTGCAATTTGATTCTCTAAATTACAGGTGGGAATAGAATTGGAGTAGCAGGAATGATAATGTGGGTTCTCACAGCCTTTTTGCTTTATGCAGTGTTGTTAAGAAGTCACCTTATTTTTAGTCACTATAATCTATATTTTTAGTTTGTCATGCATTGCCAATAGGAGAAAATACACCCTTTCTGCAATTTTTATATTGTTTTGTTTTTCAGAATAAGGTTAAGGTGTTGGTTTAGTTTATATGAGTCACAATTTTGTTGTTGTTTTTTGCTAGTCAATGTGTACCAGTGCTAGAGATGGAGAGAGGAAGGAGAAAGTATCCTCAATAAGGAGTGGGTATGTGGCAGTTCATTTTCTCTCTCCATCTCGTCGGGATCTTAGGCACACACACATGCACCCAACATGTTTCTGAAGCCCTGGGGTTTGGGACTCACACCGCACTATTGGCCATGTGGAATCCTACTCCCTTAAGCATTAGGCTATTGGGTCAGCCTAGTAAATATATTTCTAATGCTAAAAAATTGCTTGAGTATCCTGTGACTCATAAGACATTTGTTCTATAATATAATTAATGGTTATTTATCCCAAATAATTGGTCTCTTTAATTTCAACCCTGGAAAAGACAGTTGAGAAAGTGGACATGGATTAAAAAAAAAAGTTTATAAGGCATACATAGCCAAAAATAGAAATTATAAATTCAACATCAAATACATTTCATAATTCATATTTTCTATATTTAGACAATCTACTCAGTTTCTCTTCTGACTAGTTTTCCACCCACAGAAGATTAAGTTCAGCAAGTTGCAACAAGGACACTTAGAAATAGAAATTCTGAGAACAAAAAACAAATATAGCTGACAATCTGACAATGAAAGAAAAGACAAAAATAATAAAACCAAACCAACATAAAAATTTGTACAAGCTTGGGAAATTGGCAAGTGTTCTATAGAACAAGTTTCAAAAGGCAATACTCTACCACAGTAAAAACTTTGCATTTGTAGCACCTTAGGGCTTACAGTTTGTGATTTACAAATATTGGGTTGTTGGGAAAATCATGACGTATTTTTTCTGCTTTCTGACAACCCAACGTTATTAACAGTTATTAGTCGGTTTGATTCTATGTCATAACAGAGCAGAAACTAGCATTCCCTTTGAATAATGGATTACTGAGTATAACATTGACTACAATAAGCTGTAGCGTAAGTTTAGCTTGGTAAAACTAGATCTGTTGATGTGTAATCTTAGATTTGTTTGTTTTCGTTATAGGGCACACTCGCTCAGCAGAGAGAGACAGAGAGAAGGAGAGTGAGAAGTCCCCTCCCAGGGGTAATCCCTTCTCCACTCTCCTCTCAAGCTTTCAGGAACACAAGCACACATGAGCCCAGCATGATTCTCAAGCTGGCTGTTGGTCCTGGACTTGAACTGTGAGGCTGACCATGTGGGATGAAGAGCCCAAACCTCCAGGCCACCTGCTAGCCCTTAGCTAGATATTTAATGTTCTAAGACTATGCAAATGTTGATAGTGATATGTACCTGACTGGCTCCCAAAACAGCTAGGGAGGAAACGTACACAGAGCTTCTTCAGTAGACAGAAACTCAGAGATAACTGACTTGCCCAGAGTCACCTAGCTACAAAGAGACGGAGTGGATGCAAGGACCCTGAATCCTGTGTCCTGTTCCTGTTGCATGTGTGACACTTGGTTCAGGTTGCAGGCTAGCATGTGTCCACAAGCTGACCTGGCACCGTGTCTGCTACTCTTGCAGCTGTGGTCGCCATTTAAGGCAGAGTTGTATCCAGGCTCCTTTCAATCAAGAAAGATGATCTGAATCTGAAAGAACTAAAGCACAGTGGCCTTATATCCATGAGCAAAAGCTAGAACCAGCTGGGAGAAGTAACTCCTTGTAGAGACATAAATAACCAGCGCCAGAGGGTGTCACAGGCAGAGCACTGCACGTGAGCTGTAAAGTATAAACACCTAAGAGAGACATGAGACGTGGCTGATTGCAATTCACTCCTGCCTCTTTCCTCCTTTACTCTCTTTCCTTCCTGCCTTTTTTCTTTCTATTCAGACAAAAAATGTTGGTGCAGAATTTATTGTAGGCCAGTATTTACATTAGATATTTACACTGTATTAGCAAGAATCTTCGGTTATGTTGTGCTCAGCTGAGGAGAAGAAGAAGAAGAGCAGCACACTGTGGGAAGGGAACGGTGTGGCAGGAGTGACATGGAGCACAAATCACAGACAACTCATCCTTGATGTGAGAAGCTCCGGAGG
>NW_006159877.1:293118-331870 GCF_000334495.1 Tupaia belangeri chinensis
AACTCATCCTTGATGTGAGAAGCTCCGGAGGTCCATCTGGGAAGAGCCACTGATGCTCTGGCCTGTGAGCTCTGAAAGCTCAGTGGAGAAGTCTGGAGGAAACAGAAAACTGGATTCTCTTTCACATTTTTGAGTAGTTGAATTGAGTAAGGAAGACATAGTGACAAGTGTCAACTGAAATGGCTTTGCATGTGACCAGGTGGTTCTGGTGTCCAACTGGCTATGCTGGTGGCTAAATTCCCTGCAATCCCATCTCTCATATTCCTGGCTTATTTGTGCTAGGTTAGGAGCTGGAAGGTGCCAGGCATCAGGCACTGGAGGACAGCCAAAGAAAAGGGCAGGAGAGGCAGGAGTGCATGTCCTTCTTCTTTTCTGGTCCACACTGAGCACTCCTTCTTGACTACAGACCCTCTGGAGCTGCAGTAATCCCAGCTCAGCACCAGTAGCTCTGCTGTGCACCTAGGGGTAGGCAGTAGCTGCCCACCGTCCGCATCCTCATGGGTGGCTGTACCTGCCTCCCTTTAGGGTCCTGCTCCAGCAACCTGATGGGTCTAGCTTCCAGCTTCCCCACAAGCTCCAATTCATTCATCAGAGCTGGTTAGTAACTTTGACTTTATTTCTAATTCCCCTTTTCAAAATTTTACCTTGGAGTTCTTCCCACAACTTTGTAAGGTCTACTTTCTTAACATGTTACAACTCTATTCTGATTCCATTGATTTAGTTGTTGGTTCCAAAATGGTTCTAGGGCAACAGCACTCTAAGGATGAGGAACCTGAGTAGGTTCTTTGCTATGATTAGTTTAAAGGGCACTGATGTCCTTGCTGCAGCAATGAAGGGGACACTAGGGGTCGAAAATCCAAATGGTTCTAGGGCAACAGCACTCTAAGGATGAGGAACCTGAGTAGGTTCTTTGCTATGATTAGTTTAATGTCCTTGCTGCAGCAATGAATGGGACACTAGGGGCCGAAAATCCTTCAGTGACAGACAGATGATTAAATTATTTCCCTGAGCATCGACAGCACATCTCTGTAAGGGAAAACCCATCTTAGCACATTTTAGTAAAAGTGGTAAGTACAACAATAGCGACTGATTGCTTGAAATCTCACTAGAAATCTTGGAAGAAAAAGTAAGCTCACGGGTTTAAATGATCAGTTCAAGGCCCAGCGCAGACCAGAACGTTGTCATTGCCCACAAAGCACTGTGATCTCCCCGGTTTCAGAACTGCGATTTCAGAAAGCCAGACCTAACATCTAAGCTAGCAGGGGCCACACCACCATGATGATTGAATTACCAGTGCAAACTGAGTGCAGCTAACGATCGGACGTGTGGAGGGCCTGTGGCTGAGGACCTGGGACTGCCGTGCCCTGCTGAGCGTCCTCTGCCAATGGAATGCCTTCTCTCTCTGAGGACAGTGTGCCTTGGCCTGAGCAGCTAGAAAGGCTTCCCCTGAGGCCTTATGAGAGACTGTGACCATTCGCAGAGCCCATCCTCACCAGATCTCACGACTTCTAGTCCAGAAATTTCCAAATGTTCTTGTTTCATTATACTTCAGCATCTCAATAATGTACAGTGCCCTGAGGCCAAGAGAAATACTTAACAATTCTGTTCACTAAAGAGTTTAGCCCTTAATACTTGTTCATTTATTGATTTATCTATTTACTACCATTTCAGAGCTACTTAAAAACAACTACACATAAACTGAAAGAAAATGATATTTTCATTTATTCTTAAATGATCACAATTACTTAAAATGGCATCCATGCACCTACTGGGCACAGAACAGCTGCCCAAACTCAGAATCAGATTGGGTTTTATAATGTACATTGATTTTCACTGGATACTTGCTTTTCGTCCCAGCAACTACCAAAAGTATCGGTTTAAAAAGATATGCCATTATTTATTTTAAATAACTATTTTAATTTTATTTATTATTATTTTCATTTGCTATAGGCCGCATGCACTCACCAGAAAAAGACAGAGGAAGAGACAGAGGGAAAGCAAGAAAGCAAGCTGCTAAGCCCGGGACTTGAATTGTGGTCAGTCACGTGGAAGTCCAGTGCCTTAACCACCACACTGTCTACTGGCCACAATATGCTGTTATTGAAAAGATTGCAACATAATCTATCGTTGGATCTGGAGATATGTCAAGTCAGTCATTCACACAGTGTCTGATAGAAGTCAAATGTCTGTATCTCATCATTAAAAGATCTTGTCATCCTAGCGAATTTATTGTGGTATCCTGGGGCACCTTGGCACACAGTGTGGAAACTGTAGTTCAAATCTGTAACCAGAATCAAGCCGAGGTGGTTCCAGGAGAAATGAAGCAAAGTGTGCCATACGAGAAAATGAACTACTCTCAAAAAGAATCACAAGATTTTGCCAATTTACACTGACAAAATTAGGAAGTATACGCTGGCATGGATCCTGAGTGTGTTAGAGTAAGCCCTGCCAAATGGGAGGTTCATGTGCAGAACCAGCACTTCCTCTTGTCTTAGGCCCTAAGTTTTGGGGTTTTCATGGCGATTTAATACATTACCATCAGCATTATCAGAATGACTGACTATATAGTCTTTATTATTTTAGACAGACCACATTTGCTTTAATGTGGAAAATGCATTAGAACGAGAGAGCAGAGAGGGAATGTGGGCGTCAGCACAGTCCATCGGAAATGCTGAGGCACACCTGAATGACCTTCAGCAAATACTCATGCAGGCGCTCTGCTCCCCCTTGGGAATGTGGGACTGCCTTGGCCCCTTGGAGCTTCTGTAACAACATGCCTTACACGGAGCAGCTCACAGACAACAGGAATGTCCTGCCTGAGGCTGAGCAGGCAAAGACCACAGTGCTGGCAGATCTGGGCCTGATGAAGCCCCTTCCTCACAGACGCCACCTTCTGTGTGCCATCACATGGGGAAGAGAAGCAACCTATCCTTTTAAATCACAAACCCCACTCAGTAGGATGGAGCCCTTGTGATGTAAGCACCTCCCAAAGACACCACCTCTTACCACTATCTCACAGGGGATTGGGTGCCATGTGCACTGTGATGACACCAACAGTCAGACTGTAGCAGGAGTGTACAGAACAACCGGAGACCTGTGTTCTGAGCTTGCATTTAACTAGCAGAACGAGGTACTAGACAAACAGTTTGATTTAAGAGGAAGGTCTTTTTACATGGTAAATATAGAGATCTAATTAGTCTAGAAGTCATGTTTAGAGTTGGCAATGTTTCATCAAAGGAGCTGACATTGAACCTGAGATACAAGTTCTGCAAATTACTTCCACAGAATTGTCCTTTTCCCAAATACTCCAATGACTGAAACTTGCAACTAGAGTAGCTTTTCCTTGACTTGAAATGTTACCTAATACTATGCAGTCTCAGAAATGTTGGAGTGGATTTCATATTGGCTTTATTTTTCTATCGTAATGAGTACAGGAATATCCTGTGTCCTCACCCATATGTCTTCTTGTCATATTAAAACACTGGCAGTCATTTGTATGTCTCATCGGTCTCCCCCATTAATTCATTCAGAGTTGGTGCTAGACAGCAGATGGGCAAAAATGTGCTCCAACCAGCCCGCTCTCCCCCAAGACTGACTGTCATGGTCCCACACCCGAGTGCTGTCAGTTACCCAGGATTGCGGTACATAATGGCCTGCTCAGAAGGCAGGAGGTTTTGAAAGTCAGTGTTTACCGTTTCGTGAAGGCAGGGAGAGGCTTTCTTTGGACAGCTACTATCCCATTTAGCGACTGTCCCTCCTTCCAATTTTACTGAGTGCCTCATCTGCAATGATGAGACAGCTCAACCAGATGTCCAGACATCCCCAGGTCTCACTCCACCCTCATACCAGACCATGACACAGCATCTTAGTGCCCGTGGAATGAAGTAAGGCTGTAGGTGTGTGTGTGGGCTCTCCAACACCCAAATATGGGAGGAAGCACTGCAAAGTTCTCACAGGAAGTGGCTTCGCACCACCTACAACCTTCCAGGCTAAATAGATGTGAAAGAATACTCCACCTGGGGAGAGCAGGTGGTGAGTGCCCCGGTGCAAGGTCCTGCTTTTGTCCATGACCAGGGCAGCAGTGGTCTGAAGGGAGTGCTGTCTTATTCATTTAGTTTGACCCTTGAGCTGAGATGGTTCGGCACCACAGTATTTGTCACCTGAGTGCCCAAACCCATTAAAGCTTCCAGAGGGCAATCAGAATCTAAAGGTGGGCTTGAGCAGACGGTCACCCGGAGTGGTATGGCTCAGTTTAACACCAGGCCTGTAACTGGGAGTCACACAGTTTTCTGTCAGTTTCTTTTTCTCTTTCAGCAAGCATTCATAAAAGGCTTACTTTCCAATAACTGACTGAATTAGTCACTAAGGGCACAAAGATACATGCAGCGTCTTGATTCCATAACTCGGAAAGGAGTCAGAACAGCGGTGCTGATCACTGCTGAGTGACTAGTCTGCAATAGTAAAGCAAAGCAAGAAGCCACCAGACTGGCACTGAACACTGCCTGTGCAGGTGGTCATTCTTGGGGAACTGGTGCTCAAACTGAATTTTGAGGAGGGAGTATTTTGCCAGCAAATAAGGAATAACTTCACTAAAAGCTTGGTTGTGTAAAGCTCCATGTCTTGTTACACAGTGCAGTGATTTTTGTGGAGTGTCTGGGATGCATAGGAAAGAGGCAGGAGGTGAGACTGGACATGGCCTGGCCACTGGCTTGGCTGTGAGATCCCCAGAATGTTGAATGTTCAGACTTTACCCCAAAGGGGCATGTCTCTAAATGATAAATATGAATAGATGTCTCACTTTGAACAATAGGAGTGGGATCCCCATTCTCATTTGAGATAAATTCTAGAATAATCCTGCAGTAGCAAAATGGCACATCCAAAATTAATTGTGGGGTCTCATCTGTCAATATTTTGGAAGAGACTGGAAGAGCCCTTTCTCATGTTCAAGCCTGCCTAGGGCTGTCCACCTCATGTTCTGCACACTCAGTGGCTCTGGGCCTGGAGTGTTGCTGGGGTCCAGCCTCATTGGGGGTGGGTTATCTCATTAGAGGTGGCACAGGAAGGAAAGACTGAGCCTCAGTGCCTTTTTCATGCACAACCTCAGTCGGACACTCCCAGAGATTGTTCTCTGTAGAGTGACCACTGCTAGGAATTATCATGCCTTTTTATTGAAAATGTGATACATGCAAGTAAACGGGTGATGGGCTATGTGTTCTAATTATCAGTTCATAAAGTTTTAACAATAGGGAACATGGATTCTATTCAGGGTTGGATTAAGGGCGGGTCTATTACAGCTCAGCAATTGTTTGTTTGATGTAGGCAGGTCTTCAGAAACTTCATGGAATGCCGTTTTGGAAAATAGCCTCCAGCAAGCAGAGTTAATTATCAACCGATGCTCGGCGGCAGCCATCTTGTGATTACTGAATATGATGCTAAAAAGAAAATCTCAAGTATAGGTATTAGTTTTTATGAATCTCAATAAAGAATGTTAATTATATAATTTTATATGGACCTAAAACTTAATTTAAGGAATCCTAATATATTTATCTATTTCACTTAGTGAGGGTGGGAGTGTCCTGGGCCAGTTTCAGCCTAATCCTATTTTATGTAAAGAAAAGATTATTTTTAAGCTTATGTTAAATGTATCTTGAAGGGTCAACAAGATTATCTCTGCCTAGATAGAACTTCAACACACCCTCTATTGTGACCACAGGGATGAAGCATTGTAATTAACAGTAGGTGATCAGGGCAGAGGGGAGTGGTCGGGGGACTTTCGGGAAATCTTATCATATACTCAGGATGTATAAGAGAGCTATGTAATTCTTTTATAGTAGTATATCAGGGAGTCAGAGGGGTGTCACTTCTGAGCAAGGCTACCGCAATCTCTGGAGCATACAACAAGCGGCCTTGCCAACATGCTGAGTTGACCCAAGCTTTGCTCATAGGTCAGAGGGGGCGTACAGCAGTGGCCTTGCCAACGTGCTGAGCCAACCAAAGCTGTGCTCAAAGGTCAAAGGCTCAAAACAGATCCTGGGGCCCCACCAGGTTGGACTCCTCCAGAGTATCCTCATCCCTCGTGTGAATAGCTCTCTCTATCATGTCACACACATTCTCCAGTCAAGGAAAGAAAGGGCAGTTGCACCTTGCATGCACCCTACAGTTAACTGAGAATTAACTTGCAAGCCAAGGATGTGATGTCCAAACTCCATACAATTGAATGTACACAGGCTACACACTCTTAGGTCTGTGTCCATGTGACATTGAGTCTACTGAATACTTCTCTTTCTCTAGCAATGCAGGGGACTTGAAATAACACTCATGTCCTAGGTTGTGCTCATGGATCACACATCAGTGCAGCGGCTGGCACTTGCACACTGCCAACAGACACAGTACTACTGTGGTACAGGCAGGTGTGAAACACATGAAAACGACACTGTCTCATTTCACTCCATCTGCAATGTTCCACATCTCTTCCATCATCCTATGGAACCCACAACAACCTCCTGAGCAGCCAGACCCTAACCAAACATCTTAGCATCTGGAGAAGTTGATGACCAAGTGAAGTATTCATACTCTCTCTGTAGCTCTGGCAAAGAGCTATTTAGAACACAAGATAAATTCTTCAGGGTTGTTTTCTGATGCTACAGGATGGGAGGAAAGAATGGTTGCTCTAATTCTGTATAATATCAAAGGTCCATAAATGTGTCAGCCAAATGTCTAGAAAGAACATGACTGGCCCACAAGGTTGGAGTGCTTTTCTTTCCTTCATCTCTTTATTATTTCTCTTTTAGTCTTTTATTACAGTTTCATTTTTTCTTTTCTTTCTTTTCTTTATCTTTTTTAGAAACTCTAGAAAACAACAATTTGCTGCTAGGTTGTTTTCTTACCAACCAGCCATAATAGCACCTATCCACCCAACTGCTAGCCAGTGAGAATGGGAGAAGGGGTAGATATTTATCCACTAGTTGCAATTATGATAAAGTCTGCTAGACGTCTAATCAGAAACTGTTAGAGGAGGGGTTAAGTCAGTCAAGACGAGGAGTGAGGGATAAGCTGAAATCACGCAGTACACAGCTGTCCACCTTCGTTCTCTCTTCTCCTTCTATGCACTCTGATAACATATCTGATGACCAGTCACCTAGGGTTCTAGTCTTTTTTGTTTCTAATAACAGAAAATGCCTGAGACTGGGTGATTTATAAAAATGGGAGACTTGAGATAGAAATAGATTACTGGAAGAGCCACTGAGCTCAGAGGTATGGCCCGAAGAGAGATAGGTAAGTATCTCTCATTTCATCCTTTGACTTTGGCTGGTGAGACAAAGGGAAAGGTGACCTGATAAATGCAGAAATACCTCACAAGGCAGCTGGGATGAACAGCCTGATCCTTGGGTGCCACTAACCATCCAAAGTGGGTCTTGGACAGCAGTGAAGTTGTACAGGGGAGCCAATAAAAGTCTCTTATGCATTTGAGGCATAATAATATGAAAATAAAATACTGCTGCATGATGGCAATCATTATAATTTCTGACACACTTACTAAGCATCAAGTATTATACCAAGAGCTTTTAAAAATATTGCATGCAATTGTTTCTTTACTTTTGCCCTATAAGATACTGTGTGGAGCTCTTCTGTATTTCCTGAACCTGTGAACAGACATACAGGTGTCACTAGAGTTCCATTGCAGTCATTGGAATGGTGAAAGGAACGTGGGAGGAGTTGGCCATCAAAGGCAGTGAGGACACGCACATGACTTTCTTTGATTTTTAGATTTTTGCCATAGAGCACATGCGTTCATGGAGAGGAGAGAGACAGAGAAAGGAAAAGTGGCAAATCAACCCCCGGGGGAAATGGACACATCTCAGTTCCTTTTCTTCCTCTCTCCTCTCAGGATTTTGATTTTGGGCATGCACCCATGCCAGGTGTGACTTTCAAGCCACCAGGTGCAGGACTAAAGCTGTGGTCAGCCATGTGGTTGTCTAGCTGTCTTAAGCACCATGCTGCCTGCTGGCCCTGAAGCATGAAACTTTCACATGCAATGTGGACATCATTTGAGGGTGGCTGTCTGGATCCCTAGGTCATCATGTGGCAAGGAACTTCTCTGGAGGGATTCTGGCTTGCCTTGACTTCATACAGCAAAAGTAAAACTGTACTGCGTGAATTCACTGGGAATCTACAGAGGCTGGCCTATTGAACCATGAGTAATATTCTTGAAAACCGTGATGCAGAAGGGAAAGTCACTTACCCTAGTCATTAGAAAACATGACTTGAAATTGGGTTACTCAGGCCCCACACCCAGGTACATAATCAATGTCCTCTCTTGCTTCATGTGGAGCAGAGGCCAGGTCAGTCTTTAGGAACCAAACTGGAGCGAGCATTCTCCTGGGAGCAGTCCACAAATACAAGCAGATGGCTTCCCACGCATGTACACACAAGACCTATGGGAAGGCATGGCCCCAATACCCCCACCCCTACCAAGCCTGTGACTTCCAACATCGACTCGGCCCTTGGTATTTTATGTTTGTCTTAATTATTTTAAAATTTGAGTTTCCTTTCTGAGCTAATAAATTATAACAAATGTAAGTAATTATTTACTTGTTTATTGTAGTCTAAGGAAGAAATAATAATCAAAATATGTAAAAATCAATAAGGGAGGTATAGCAACCAATCATAGTAGTGCTTGGTGTGATGGGAGAAGCACAGAGCGATTGCCCTGACCTTGTGAGGACAGACATATCACATGGTGTCAGCACTCCCTAGAAAATGCAGGTCTTTTACCTAAGAATAAGAATGGATATTCCTATATAGATGTAGATCAAAATCAAAGGTTATTAACTCAAGTTTAAGCTTGAGTTTGTATCATTTTGTTTCATTCTGTTGACTTTTAAATGTGAAAACATGATAAGATTTTCTTGTTATTTTCTTCTTCATTCTAAAAGTCTACTGCAAGAAAAACATTCCATATAACTGGCAGTTTGGTTATTTGGGTTCCTGTTAATTACAGTCTGTTCTCTAATGGATACAACTGGTAAAGACTAAATTTCTGTTGCTCATGTTGTCTGCAGAAACTTTGAGATTTTTTTAACATCTTAAATGAAATGCATAGTTATTTAAAGCTTCGAGACTGTGTGTGTGTGTGTGTGTGTGTGTACGTACACATGTATATGTGTGGGCACATGCAAAACCTCTACTTTGGAGATAAAAACAAAATAACTTAAGGTTGCAATCATGGAGTCATTTATGTTGTGCCATTTCACAGTGATCCTTACCAAGCAGAGTCACATTTCAGTCCAACATAAAGAACGACTCAGTTTTCTAAGTGGAGAACCATGTCCATGAAGCTTCCAACGGATAGCTTCTGCCTCAAAACAGAGGAGTCACCAGCTTTCTCCTTGGAGTATGCTGGTTCCAGCCAAGCTGCCCGTTCGACCTTTGCCATGTACTATGTGAGACTGGCAAGGAGACCAGGCCAGGCAGGTGGCAAGGGCTGGGTGTCACCATCTCCCTGATGTGGTGCTCACCAGGGAGGGCCCAGGGAGTCCTGCTCGCCTTCCCAGATCATGTTACGTAAACAGACTTCGGCTGCCTTCTTCCCTGGGAGCACCTGCTCCGCTGGCAGTCCCTCGTGTACCCGCTCTGTTTTGTCCAAGACAGTGATCACGACTAATGGATCGGGTGAGCCTGCTGATGCATGATGTAATTGTCAGAGGGCTGTGAGTATCAGCGTCACATGTGGGATTTTGTTCAGCGCTGTTTCCAGTTCATGCTCAGGCAACTCAGAATTGGCTAGGAACGCAAAGCAGACTTCCAGGAAGCCGCAAGCAGGACACTTGCTCCTTTCGTAGCTGAGCTTAGAATAGCCACGGCATTGCACTTCCGAACTTCAACAGGAACTTCAACAGGAAGTCTACGATCATCACTGTTTCTTATTCAAACCTCACTAGTCACCAAAGCCCATCCACTTCGCAACACCCCGTGTCAAGGACTTTCACTGGCTGAGGGTTAGCCACTCAAGCAGGAAGCCCATGAAAGAAGCAATTATCAGGAGCACTTTCATTCCTCATGTAGATACAGATTGTAGTTCTTTGGCTTCAAAAGGATTAAAGAAAGACTAGTGAAGTAGTCAAATTATATGCCTTACTTAAACTAAACTAATTCCTAATATCAGTTATTGATATCAATAGCCACTCGTTCATTTATAACATGCCATAGGCAAAATGTTACTTATTAGAGTTGAAGACAATTTTATTTTATTATTTTTATTGTAAACAGTATTTTATTTAAATTTATTTATTTACATTCATTCACTGTACATCATTACAACATACAAAGTGAGATTTTCCATCCAGAGTACACGGTATATAAGCTCAATCAAGCACATCAACATACATGTTATCGTCAACAATAATTCCCCATTTCTTCTTTCCTATATGTTTTACTTTTTTTTCCTCATCCTTGATTCCTTATCTCTTACCCTCTGCCATCTCCCACTCTCCTCCCCCACTGTCTCTGGTATCTATGTTTGCTTTCTATACTGTTTTTCCCCCACATTTTATTGAGTCACTAAAGATCTTAATCTAAATATTTTCATAGCAAGCATAGCTGATATATACATTTCTATGAACACAAGTCCAACTTTAGGCATAAGCATGAATGAGTAGAATGAACATCCTATAAAGTAGCACCTAACTGGAGCTATATATCATACTGCAGTCATAGAATAAGTTTTTTTTTCCTGAAACTTTTTTTTCAACTTAATTTACATTATTTCCCTAAGCATCGTCACAGCATACAAAATGTGATTTCCCATCCAGAGTATACTGCATAGTGGCTTAATCATGTATATTATTATCACAAATTTTCCATTTCTAGTTTCTAGAGGTTTTTTTTTTTTTCCCCCTATTTCTGACCTTCTGTCCTTTCCCATCCTCTTCTCACACTTTCTCTGGAGTCTACAATTGTCTGCCATCCCTTTCCCACCCACATTGTATTGATCACACAATTTCTTAAATAATCTAACTACTTTCAACAGCAAGTTCACTTTTACTTAAATCAAATAAATGCTAAGGAACTTTGCTTAAAGCCAGGAAACAGGTTCGGATTCTGATCAAATGACAGGTGCATGAACCTATCCATATATCAAGACAATTTTTAAAAAATGAGTGCTATTATTCTAAACTAGCTATAGTATATAGTTATATAGGTATTATATGTATTAACCCATTTCCTTTTATAATTACAAAATTTATCATATGGAATAGATTCTGGGATGTCTGATAACTTGTTGATGACAGGAAATAAAAAAAATTATGCAAGAGAAGTGAAAAGAAAGGTTAAAGATTCAAAACAAAGATTATAGTTGAGAAAATACAAGTAATCAAACTTAGAAAGAAATATTTTAACCTAATTGAGAGACCATGAACTGGGCCTGGGATTTAAAGTTTCTGTTTCAGGGTGTTGCGGGGTTTGCAGGTATGTCCCCAGTCCTCAGCCTGCATCACTGCAACTGCTCCTCTGTCCTGCTCTCTGGACGTCTGGCGTCCACACTCCCTGCTATCTCAACACCTCCTCTGCTTTACTTGCTGCCCGTCCTTCCTTCCATCCAAGGATGCCAAGTCTCTGTCGCTCAATTCTCTCCTCTTTCTTAGCAACAGGAAAATACTGGCAGGAACTATTAACCAGCAGGAAGCATTGTTTGTAAACTTTTGCTCCATGAATCATTAAAATTATGTGTTCAAAGGAATTTCTAGTGACATGGAAATATTGTGATGTAAACTTGTATTTACTTATTTATTTATTTTAATATTGTCACAGGGCTTGTGCACTTACTGGAGAGAAAACAGAGAGAGAAAGTGAGAGATCACCCCACCCCATAGGGCATAGTGATGCCATCCTCCCTTCTTCATTTCTCCATCCTGCCAGGACTTTGGGCACATGGGCACATGGACCCTGCAAGCTTGTTAAGCTGCCAGGTCTGGGACTTGAACTGTACCATCAGCCATGTGGGAATGCAGCCACCTTAACCACCATGCCACCAGTTGGCCCAAGAGCCTATGGTCTGTTTCATTTCTATTAGACTGTGAACTCAGTCTTCCATTGTGAACACTGGAAAGTACGTCTGCATTTTAATCATTGTTGGTTTCTCAGTATCAAATGGAATTCTGGATAAATAAATTTGTTTTTGTTTTGTTTTAATTTTTATATCTTTTGACTGAGGCAGAAATGTGTGAACAAATCGTGATGCATTGATTTCATCATTACTACCTTTCACTAACCTTCACGTCCGTAATCATTAGTTTGTTTTCTCATTGCACATTTGTGGATGTCCTCATTCCTGGAGACGAAGTCTCCCACATTAGACTTTCCTCCTGTGGAATTCACGGAGCTCTGCAGTGAGAATGCTGAATTGAATCTGAAATAATATGAAGCCTCATCAATTATTTGCTATGTGATTTTAGGTAAGTCTGATTTTCTGAGCTGTAAATTCCTCTGGAAAGTTAATGTTAACATGTTCTCTACACAAACCCAAAGTTATTAAAGGTATACAGTAAGTTAATGTTAATTTAAATATTATAATTTGACATATGTTATGTAAGTGCAAATTGTAGTGTCTTTTATACTAATATATATTTAGTTGTCTTCCTTGCTGAATGTTTGAAATTATTAATTAAATGTATTACATTATATTTCTTATTTTATCTCACGTATAATAAACATATTAATTATAGTGATGATGTAAAATTTTAATGTTTTCTGTTATATAAATTTTCAAATCTGTGAATGTAGCATCACCTTCTCTTACAAACTGAATGCTGTCCATCAGTTTTCTGAGAATGTTTCAGTTTCTTAATTATAATATATATATATATATATATATAGTACTCAAATGTTTATGAAAAATGCATATGATGAGGCCATTAAATCTTTTCACATAACCTGCGGTAAACAGTGAAACCTGGAAAAACAAGAAAAAAATTATGCATGGGTTTCAAACATTTTTATACAAATCTATTTTAGTTTCATTTTTCCATAGACCTTTTGAAGTCCATCTGTATTTCTGTGTATATGCGAGTGTGTTCTGTACCCTTTTTCAATCTTACAGTGATTCTTTTATGACGACTATAATTAAGGAACTTCAGCAATCAGAGAATCCATTTTTGAACTCCAGGAAATAGTCTTTGATGAAAAGATTTTTATAAGTCACTAGTTATAGATCATTCTTCTCAACCTTGAGTATTCCCCCATAATGGGGTGAACTTAAGGGAAAAAGGTGGGAAATCAACAGAAAGAAGGCTCTATTTTAACAAGTCCAAATGACTTGCTCTTCTGCAGGGCGTGCCCCTTAGTCGTGGAGGGAGGGCCTTCACGGCTCCAGAGTGTGTTATGGAGATGCTAGCTGTATTTTGAAGAGAGCCCAGACAGTGCTCAGGGCCTCCTTCTGCCCTTTCACTAAGCAGCTGTGAGAGCTTTGGTGATAAGATGAGTCTTTCTGGGTTTTGGTTTATTTACCAATAAAATGAGAAGATTGCATGAGGCAATTTTAGAAGTTCTTTTGAATTCTAATAATCTGTAAATCTATGGCTATTTTAGGGAATAAAACAAGAACGAGAGTTATGGTAACCAGCTTCAGCCACCAAGGCCCCACATAGCTGTGTGATGTGAGTCAACTGGTAACTCATGTTTCGGAATATTTCTCTGCCAGAGAGATAAGACCACAAGGTGACTTCTCACCGTGAAGGAGTCAATCAAAGAGAGATACCGATTTGGAATGAGTTGTTAATTTCTCCTCCTAGGTGCCATGTATTCTGCTTTTTTTTTTAAAAAAAAAAAAAAAAGACTATTCTTTTTGTAGAATGAGAATGTCACATCTGATAAAAGAAATGAGCTTGAAATGCTTTCCATTCTGATATCAAAAATTAAGTTTTAAAAATGTCACCGAATAAAAAATGTAGAGCCCCATCAAAATGTTCACATTTGACCTTGGACAAGTGGTCTGTTTTCTCAGTGGTTTATTTTTGTTTACCTATGGAATAGGAGCAAAATGCTCTCCCCTCATAAATCTTCCCAGGAACAACCATGTAGATAACAAACTGACTCAGTCTAATCTAAGTCCCAAGAAGCACAGTGGATAAGATAAAGGTGACCATCTCCCTAGATCTCCATGTTGATTTTCAGCCGTGCACTGTCATGCCCAAGGTCAGAATGCCATTTGCTATGAACTTTGTCAATTCAACAAACATTTATTCAAGCATGTGCTACATACCAGATAGGGGTGGAGTTAGGATTACCTCTCTCAGGAAGGTCACAAATGTATAAATACTGTCATCTTCACATCCAAGTGCATAATTGCTTAGAGCTTGTGCAGACTATGCTGTGAAACCTTGGGTGGGATGTACCTCTGACAGGTACAAGCTATTTGGTTTGACACATCCAGGAAGAAAGGAAAAAGAAAACATAATTTCTGTAGTGTGCTCAGTCAATGGGACTCAATAAAAGAATGAGAAGTTAGATCCGAACAGAAAACAAGAGGACCTCCCCCAGAAGGTGATGAGTTCACCTGTAAGCAGTGAACAGTGTTCCTTCTGCAGAGGTGACACCTCCTTGTCTTTTTCTTACCCTTTCAAAGATTAGTTCAGAAAATGTAATGAAGCTCACACTATTGACCTTGTTCACAGAAAGAAGTATTTGTTTGGTCTGGTCAATATTTGGAAACATTATCTCCAACCAGGCAGTGTGTTAAGGAAGGGAAGATAACATTTATTGTTCTTATTTACCTGCCTAGAATTAGCATAATTAGCAGAAAGGATTAATCCTGTAATATGTGGACAACATTACAATACATGCTGGCTTGCTTAGTCAGAGGTGACTATGAATGTGCATTTAATACTGCAGAGCTATACACGGATTATTTCAATTAATACAAACATGATCCTCTGATGTAAGAACGACTTTATCACCACTACTGTCCTCATTTTTACCAAAAATAACACTGGAAGAAGAGAACTAACTTGCACCTGTTGTAACCAGAGCTTAGACAGTTGAGATTCAGTCTGAGTTGCCTGAGTCCCCATTGCGTGTTGCAGTGTGCCACTCTGCAACTGGACTTGGATCTGGCTCATGTGGTCCTGGTGGTCCTGTGCTCTCTCAGTGTCTGTATCCTTCAAGATGTTTTAGAGTGGAGATCATTTAGCCATGATGGAGCCTTCTTACCTTGCTTGAGCTGGCAGAGGGCCAGGTGTCAGGGTTTGCTCTATCTCCAAAAGGAGAATGGCCAATGGATGAATCAGATGCTGATAGAATGCTAGAAGAACACTGAATAACTGGAGAGGTTGCTGCATGGTCCTGGAAAAATAACATAAAATCGTCACTTCTCAGCTCCAGGTCAGCAAGACTTAACAAAGCATAGAACTAAGGTCAGCAGGTGGCCCAGGGACTTCCCTACTGGGCACTGACTTTGTGTACTTTGTCAGTGTTGATGTTATTTCTCAAGATGATCCTGCATAGTTATGTGTTCCAAAGCTTAGTCTTAGGAGACACTGGCGAACATTCACATCATATGGCCCCAGGTTAAGACTTTAGAAGACAAAGGTCAGTTCAAGCCTGTCAGTCTCTTACTGCTGGGATGACTTTGGCGACTCAGTCATTCCTGATCACTCAGCTCAGCCTCAGAACACTATTAGTCTGGGACATAATTATCGAGACGGCACAGTTTGACTTTTGTATCTGTAGCATTCTCATTTTCATTTTCTCTTCTTTTGTCCGGATGTCAGTGCAAAAGATACTAAGCACTGGTTCTTTTGAGACCAGATTTTCCAAAGACAGTTACAAATATCCCTTTACTCTTTTTTCAAAACAGTTTTTTGTTTATTTGTTTGTTTTTGTTTTTGTTTTACTGTAGAGTACATACTCGCCAGAGAGACAGAGAGAGAGATCAGAAGACAGAGGAAAGAAAGAAATCACCCCCTAGGGGGGATAGCTACACTGCAATCCATTCTCTTCCATTCTCCTCTGGGGATTTTGGGCACACACACACACACACACATGTACCTGGCATGACTTTAAGCTGCTGTGTCCGGGACTTGAACCGCAGTGGGAGTCTAGCGACATAACCATTATACCATCTGCTGGTTATAGATATTTCTTTACTCTTCACATGAGTATGAAGACTATACTCGGTTCCAGGAGCTGGATTAGGTCAACAGAGGCCAGAGAAGAAGAGTTAAATAAGAATCCTAACACATGGCACCCCCACCCCATGCTAATGGGACACAGTGAAAGTGACCGTCATGGTCTGTTCTGTTGCTAATAATGGAGTTACCCAAGCCTGGGTGCTCTATAAAAAGGGGGGTTATTCAGTTCATGGTTTGGAGGTCCAAGGGCCAAGGGCCAAATCTGGTGAGGATTTCCTATGACAAGGGCAGGTCAGGAGCTAGAACAGAAAAAGACGTGTCTCTGTTAATCCCAGTCAGGTGGGGCCACCTTGATAACCATTTCTGATACTAATCACCTCTCATAGGCTCTCTCGGTTCATAGATTAAATTCCCATCTTAATACATTTAGAATGACTCACTAAATTTTAACAAGTGGTTGGAAGGGAAGGTCACACTCAAGCCATAGAAATGACGAGGTGACACTCTTTGGGATTAGTTTAATTGAGTGGAATAAAGTGGAAATGACCATATTTTTTCCTTTGGGTACAGCATGGGGACAATGCATCTTCAATTAGGCAACTCTAGCCCTCTGTCAAACTCAGCACATCCGCTCTTCTGGAAGTCTCCCCAGAAGCCCCAAGATGTGTGACACCCGCTGTCATACTAGGTGTGGCTCGTCCCCTCTGTTTTCACGTGTCTGTCTGATGAGACCTACTTGTCTAAGCTCATCACCCACTGCTTCCCTTCCTGTGCTTTGTTCTCAAATACGACTGGGAGAAAGAGTATGTATTGATGAGCGAATGATTGAGGGAAATAAAAGAGGAAGAAAAAAGGCAAAAGGGGTGAGAATTGGCCAACATCTATCCATGTCTTTAAAATGCATTTTTTGGCGATAGTGTAGTAAAGGATGCATGTTCATTATACCTAGGATTTATTTTGTCTTGTTTTTACACTTCTGTTAACTATTTAGAGTTTACGTAACTGCAAAAAAAGTACATTCCCTTGGAGAAGGTAACTCCTTCGTTATTTTCTTTCATTTCTTATTTTTCTCGCTCACTTCTCTTCTATACACGTTCACATTTTAATTGTATTATCATTTATTAAACAGTACAGAGGAGGGGGGTCTGGGGTTTGGAATCAGATATGTAAAGTATATAAATGTGAAGTCACTCATTCGCAGTATGTAATTTTTAGCAGTTTATCATTCTAAGGTACCTTTTCTAATTTGGATAATTGGCATACATTTTAACCCTTGGAGTTTTGGGAAAGGTTCAGTGATATCATTTGTGAGGAATTTATTATGTTGCATGTGCAGTGGATAATAGATCGTTTTCCAAGGACCTTGATGTATTGTTAGTGTTGTTTCTATTAATATTGAAAGGGTGTGACTCTGTCTGCCAGCAATACACAGGGATGGATATAGAAAGATAAATTGCCCGGAACTACATCACACGACACCAGTGGGTGCCCGGACCCCTGCCACGCTTCACTTCCTAACAGAACGAAACGTGGGCTCAGGCTGATTTATGAGACCACGGTGATGGCCTAGTGATAAGCAGCTCTAGTCCCTAATGCCAGATGGGAGCACTGAGGTGCAGGCCCGTGTGTAACCCTGAGGACACCAGCCCAAGGATCCCAGCTTTTCCGGTAGTTCGTGTTGCTCTCCTCTTCTTCCTGCTCACTACACCATTTTCTCCTATGATGATGGATGCAAGGTTCACAGACACGATCTTTTGCAGGTTCTCAAATGCCCTTCCCTCACCATAAGATGCTATTGCAGCAGCTTCAGTGTGTGTGTATATCACCTCATTGAGTGCTAGCTGATGCAATACAGGTAGAGTTGCTGGAAGTTTCCTTTATACTCTAAGCACTTCCCCTAAGCTTTGGATGTCTGCAGCTACTCTGGCCCCTGAATGGACGGGTTAGGCGCGCATCTGCCTGTACCCTACAGTGCATTCTCTGGCATAGTCCTCTGATTGCTCTATGCCCTGATTCCCTTTGCATTTCTAATTTTAGGTCTGAGTATCACTATTTTAATGCAGAAACTCAGGACATATTTTATATAAGATAAATAAACTAATTTATAAACCAATTAACTTAGAAAAATGCTCTGAAATCTTTTAATTGATCAAAACATGCCATTTTATGTCTTTTTCTGGATCATAAATTTTCCTTTCCCAAATATCTAGCTAATATACAGAATACTTGCATAAGAAGATCAAATAAAAACTCTCAAAAATATAAACTTCATAGTGAGCCAGTGAGAAACAATAAATTCATCAATATAGCTTAAAAACATAGATTACTGTATAATTATCTCACTTTCAAATATTGAGAGGAATATTTTTAGCCAAAGTTTCCCATTATATATAGAATATGGTAATTAAGACCTATTATTAGAATCAGTGACCATTTATATTTATGCTCATAACTTAATTTTCCAAAGGTTTAATTTCCATTTACTACCACTTCTTTAGGGTTCAAAAATCATCTAAATTGTACTCATCACCATAAATGCTTACTGAAATTTCTACCTTTCAGCAGGTAATTTTCTTTTTTTTTTTTTTTTTTTTTTTGGGGAGTTTTTTTTTGGAGAGATTTTTGCTATAGGACGCATGTGCTCGCCAGACAGACAGAGAGAGACATAGAGACAGAAAGCGAGGAATCACCCCCCAGGGTGGATGGTCACGCCGCAGTCTCTTCTCCTCCATTCTCCTCTTGGGATCTTGGGCACGCACGCACACGCACCCGGCGTGAGTTTTAAGTCCCTGGGTCTGGGAAGAGAATCGTTAGTCGACTACGTGGGAGTCCAACGACATAGCCATTACGCTAACTGCTGGTTCCCAGCAGGTAACTTTCTATATCACTTGAATGCCTGGAACAAATGGACAATTCATAGACTTTATAGAAATTAATTTCTAAATTCTGGTCCCATTTTCTCCCTTACTAAGAATGTATAAGTTTTTGGCAAGATTTCCAATCTCTAGCTATGTTCCTACATCTCCTGCTTTTCCGGACCCTGAAATGGGAGCCTCATTCCTCTAAAACATGAAGAACAAGTCTCTACCTGAGTAACCCAGGCCAGGAGACCATGGTACTGGGTTTCCCACCACAGGGTACTCTTAAGTGTTCAGAGCCTAAGAAGGGCTGGAGGTGGCTGGGGGCTCATCTGAGTAAGTTTGTCTCTTTCCTCATGCTCAAATGTAGATTTCACAAGTTAGGAATGTGATATCTCAAAGCAAATAAATAGGAAACAATTTGTTCTCATTATAAAACTATCTTCAAGAACTTACAAAGTAGATTTACATGATGTAACATGAGCTTCAGTTCTGCTGGGCCAATTACAAAGTGTTCTCACCTCACCCTAGGAAAGAATCACAAAAAACGGTTGCTCCAAGAACACTAGAAGGAACATGTGCCTCTGAAATACTGTGGTTTGGATTTTCAACCAATTTCAAGTATTTCTCCCTCAAATAATCAAAACAAAGCAGTGTTAGCTGACAAGAGAAAAATTCAGAGCCTGGTGTCCTATCAGGACATGATTTCCCAGGGATTGTGAACGGCCCCAGTGAGTTCAATCGCACACCTGGCCAGAGTTTCTTTAAAAAAAAAAATGTTGTTTTTGTTTTATTTTGTTTTTTTGATTTGTTTGTTTTGTGGAAAGGAAAGTAGCTTTATTCAGGAAGCAAGCAACCTGGGAAGATGGCAGACTAATGTCCCAAGACCATTTCCCAGCTCTGGCCTGATAGAAAAGACTTTTAAAGGGGAGGCTGGGATGCTTTTTGTAGTTGTGTCCAGCACAGCAGCTCATTGTCTCCTTGACCCTCCACAGAGACTTGTTTACATTGGGGTATTGCTTTCAGCTGTGACTGGGTTGGCTGGACCAGATCATCAGATGGAAGATTTTCATCTTCCTCAAGCACATCCTTACAGTCTCAAGGTCTGGCCTCTTCTGATCTTTCAGTTTCTGCCAGAGTGTCTTAGTTTTAAACTCAGGTGATGTCAAGACAGATACACTCAAGCTTGACACTATTCCACTTGTTTGTTGAGTGTAAAAATCGAAGACAAAGACAATATTCTAAAAATGACAAGAGAGGACAATGACAAGTTACTTACAACGTTTACCCTATTAGACTAACATCAAATCTCTCAGCTGAAACAATACAGGCAAGGAATGAATGGGAAGTCATATTTAATACGCTGAAAGAAAAGCAATTTCAGCACAGAGTACTATAACCAGCAAGATTATCCTTCAAATGGGAAGGCAAAATAAAATCATTCCCTGATAAATAAGTGCTGAAAGAATTCACCAAGATGAAACCAGCTCTTCAGGAAATATTGAAGAGAATACTATGCCAGGAAAGCTAAAGGGAGACAAATAGAATTAAAAGAACACAAAACAACTATAAAAACGAATAAGTTCACACATATTGATTACATTGAATGTCAAGACTAAATGCAAATTCACTGATTCTACACAAAAGCAGGTCTAACTACAAACCCACCAATTATTTGATAGATGGTTGTCTCCACAGGCATAAGTTTATGTATTTATTATAACCATTATACATTGTCTGAAACTACTGGGACATTGAAAAAATTATGATATATTTTTGCATAGAAAAATATGTCATGACTTTTTGGATGAGCCAACAGATAATAGAAGAAAAGTTCAAAATGTTGCAAGTAACTGAATTTTTATTTGGAATAAATTGTAAAAAAGTTAAAATCAAGAACTTTGGGGGATACTGGCATAATGGCTATGTTGCTGGATTCCCATGTAGTCGACCGCAGTTCTAGTCTTGGACCCAGTGGCTTAAACTCATGCCGGACACATGTGTGTGCGTGCCCAAGATCCCAAGAGGAGAATGCAGGAGAAAAGATTGTGGCGTAGCCATCCCTGGGGGGTGATTTCTGGCTTTCTGTCTCTCTGTCTCTCTCTTTCTGGAGAGCGCATGTGCCCTATAGCAAAAACTTCCCCCAAAAAAGAAATAATAAAGAACTTTGTAAAACCACCAAATCACTAGTTTCACCATGTCTTCACTTTTAAACATCTCTTTCCGATTTGAGGACTTATTTCTTTATGTTCAGTGCAGTATTCTAGTGTTACAAGGAATCACAGTGTGTGAATGAAAGTGCTCTATTTCTAAAGGGCTATTGTTATGTACAATTTTACCAATTTCTAACTGGACCAATGATTGATACCCACAGATTTTATCAGATTATCATCTCTTCTCTCCTACGGTCCTCTACTGGGAAATTATAAACTCTTCTTTCATTGGCTATGTTAAGATTTTCTTTGTTAATTTACAAAATTGTTTGTTGCCTGATTTTTTAAAGCTTTTTCCATAGGGCATGTGAGATTTCTGAGAGAAGCAGAGAGAGACAGTGAGTGGAAAAGTGAGAAATCACTCCCTACGGGGGATAGACATATTGCAATCCTTTCTCCTCCATTCTCCTCCTGGGATCTTGTGCACACATACACATGGACCTGGATTTTCAAGCCGCCAGGTCTGTGATGCACCATGTGGGAGTCTAGCACTGTAACTGCTATGCCACCTACTGGCCCCTGTTTCTTAATTATTAGTCAATATGATTTTTCTTCAGAACTGTATGGCACAGTAAAAAATGTCATAGACAATTTGGTATATGCTGCAGAATAGCCATTGTAGCAGGTTTAGAATGTGCACATAATATAATGTTAAATGTTGAAGGTGGTGAATACGTTTATATCCTCAATTTGTTTATTACACACCATATGCATACTTTTAAAGACCATTTTGTACCCTACGAAGATATGTAATGATGGGAACCAGCAGTTGGCGTAATGGCTATGTCGCTGGACTCCCACGTAGTCGACCACGGTTCGTGTCCCGGACCCGGTGGCTTAAAAAAACTCACGCCGGGCGCGTGTGCGTGCGTGTCCAAGATCCTGAGAGGAGAATGGAGGAGAAGGGATTGCGGTGTGACCATCCTCCCTGGGGGGTGATTTCTCGCTTTCTGTCTCTATGTCTCTCTCTGTCTGTCTGGCGAGCGCACGCGCCCTACAGTGAAAATCTCTCAAAAAAAAAAAAAAGATATGTAATGATTATATGTAAGTAATAAATTACAATAAATATTAGGTCATTGGAAAATCATGATGCAGTTTTGCATTAGAAAAATACTTCATGGCTTTTCCAACGACCCAGTGTTCAAAGAAAGAGAAAGCAAAGTCATCCAGCATCTTGCCAGTCCCTCTCCACAGGAAGGGGGAAATCAGTTCCTATCTGCAGAACTTCCTGGACTGCCATAGGCAGGTGGTAAGTGTCGGCTGTTGCCATTCCTGCGAAGATCACCTAGGAATGAGAGGTGGTGATTCACATGGCTCTCCCAGAGGTAGGGATGCAGTTCTCAGGGCTACGGAACTGTGATGTCCCCCTCCTGAGTGCTGCTGCGAGTCCTACCCTGAGGGCTCTCTAAAGAGGCACCTCTTGCATTTCCCAGGATGCAAGATTGAGGATTTATTTCTTTTCATATTCATTTCTTTCATTTTGATTCCCATCAAGGCAGCCGTCGGTACCCTGGGAAGGATGAGGGGTGAAGGGTGGGGATGACTCCCCAACCGTGTGATTTCCTAGACAGCCCAGTTACTGCAGTTCAGGTGCTCTCGGTGGGCTCCAGGGACTGGGTATGCCAGCTCCGGGTTCTCGGCGCCAAGTTGGCTGTCTCCCCAGGCCTAGCTGCTCTCCAGAGAAGGAAAGAAGAGACAAGGTGCAGATCCCCAGGGCTCAGGAGCCTTTGCATGAAAACAGTTTGACGGCATCAAATTGATTTTTATTGTCATGTCTTGCAAGAAGCAGAGTGTTCAAGCTGAGAAGGCGGACATGAGTGTGACTGGGTCAGAGGGACTGAGAGTAAGGGTTCCTGTCCCTCCACCTCCCAGCCTATGCTGCATGTACCCTAGTTCAGTAGTTCTCCACCCCAGCACCGTCTGGACTGGGTCACTTTCATAGTGGTCATGGACCGTTTGCAACACCTTGGTCTCTATCAACTAGGTGCAGGTAGCACACACCAACACTAACCACCAAAAAACTTCTAGATGTTGCCAGGTGTTCCCTGGGGCAGGCAACAAAATCTCCATGCTTAAAAACCATTGCATTAGAAACCAGATCTCCTGAATCAGATGTCCCACAGCTGGGGGTGTACATCCAGAGAAATGAGCTGGCTGTGTTGAAGAGGCATCACGCCTCTGTTCATTACAGCACAATTCACTTAGCCACGTATAAATTTGTTTCTTTTTAGAGGTTCTTGCCATACGGTGCATGTGTTTCCTGGAGAGAGAGATAGAGACAGTGAGAGGAAGAGTGAGAAATCATCCCCCAGGGAATGGTCAAGCTGTAATCCCTTCTCTTCCATTCTCCTAGGATCTTGGGCATGCACACACATGCACCTGGTGGGATTTTCAAGGCCCCAGTCTGAACCTCAGTCAGCCATGTGTCCAGTGACATAACCACCACACCTTGATGAATCATTTTTTAAATGTGTTACACACACACACACACACACACACACACACAAACACACTTATCCAATAGATTGCTATTCAGGCTTATTAAAGATGGAAATCCTCTTGTTTTGACAATGCAGATACTTCTGGGGGACATTATGCTAAGTGAAACAAGGCAGAACCTGACCTCATTCTATGTGGAATCTGGAAATGATGAACTAATAGAAGTAGAGAGTACACGGGTGTTACTGGGAGTGAGGCAGAAGAAGGATTGGGGAGATTTTGGCCAATACAAAACAAAAAGTCAGGGCCAACCAGTGGCATGATGATTAAGGTGGCTGGATACTACATATTCTACTGTGGTTCAAGTCCTGGACTTGGAAACCAGATGGGACACATTGCCTGCATGCCGAATCCCAGGAAGGGGAATGGAGGGGAGGGTACGCCATCTTTCCGTCCCCCATGGGGGTGCTCTCTTATCTCCCCCTCTCTCCAGCAAGCACATCGCCCAACAGTAAATTAAAACAAACAAAATGCTGAATTTCCTCCCTACCGACCTGATTAGTTAGACGTTTTCTCCTGTCTTTGAAGATGAATCATCTTGCTCTGGGACTCAGAACATCCCATTTTTTCCCAAGAGAGGGAGAACTTTCATCCAAGTGTTCGGTGTGTTCATACAGGTGTTGTCACGATTCACAGGCCAGTGTTACTCTGGTGCCTGTTCCACGCGTGCCATCCAGAGTGGCCGTTAACACTCAATCTGACTTTTAACTTATCAACACTAAAGAATTTCTGAGAAAGAGCTAAAGAGAAGAACTTAGCACCAGTTCCGTATCAAGGTGACCACATTTACTCAGGGCTTGGAGAAACTTGGTGACAGAAGAGGAAACGCCAAAATTAGCCATGTGATTATCAGTCCTAAAACTCCCCTCAAGTAACAAATGGAATTAGTTTGAAAGCACAGACCCAAATGCTTTGAAATAAAAAGTGGGAAACTGAGGGAACTGAGTGAGAAGAGAATTGAAGAGAATGATAAAAAGTAAGGAGTGGGGGTGATTTCTGGCTTTCTGTCTCTCTGTCTCTGTCTTTCTGGTGAGCACATGTGCCCTATGGCAAAAATCTCTCCAAAAAAAAAAAAAAAAAAAGTAAGGAGTTTGCCATTAGGAGGAGAGGGAAAATAAATGAGGGACTAGAGCCAGAGGCAGGAGAACTCGCAAGGTGGTCGAGCCTGGCATTGCACAGGAAACCCCCTCAGCCTGGACGCCCCTCCACACGCTACACTCACAGCAGTCAGAACAGCAAAGAGCCAGTGCCTCAGATGTTGCTGTGCTCAGGAGCCAGCCCCGACCTCACTTTTGCTCCCCTCTCTTGCCTTCATCTCTCTCCTTCATCCTTGCTTGAGGCCAACTGGCGTGGGCCCTGCGCCCTCTAGCACCTTCTCACAGACCTGGTGTAACGGTCACCCATCTCCTGATGGAGCTTCTTCTCCTCGAGAGTGGAGAGTGAAAGTCTGCCCAGTGTTCCCACGCCGTATGCTAACCCGTAGTAGCATGGAAGGGCTCCATCACCTTCTGCCAACGTAGAATTCACCCAGCATTCTGTATTTATACAGCTTCCTCTGGACTTCCTCTTCCTTCCGATTTAGCACTTGAATAGGAAGAAGGGTTGATCTCTGCTTCCCTCCGAGTCCTTCTTCTTTCCTTGATATTTGCTTCCTCACCCCACAGCTTTTAGGGTAATCCATACAGACCCTGTTGCTTTATTCAAGTCACGTCGCGGAAGTAAAAGGGGCTGCGACACTCAGATATCACCACTGCCGTGGGTGTGCCAGTCCCCTGAGTCAGGAATACTCTCAGACGCATTCCTACGCAGGTTAGAATTTTACTGTTTCCCTGAGGAAAGTAAAGATGTGCATTTTATGATGCTCTTAATTATTGGGCCTCTTATTTACATATTTTCTTGATATTTTGAAAAACATAACATTTTAAAATATCTATTAATGTTAATGCTATGTTTATTTTCTTACTTACTGAACAACTTACCAGCATTTCCAGAACAAATGGCAAGTCAAAATTATTAAATGCCAGAATTTCATTGCATTTTATTAGTATGTGCCTTATTTTACTTAATTTTTGTAATTTTGCTATAGGTCATGTGTGTTCCCCAAGGAGACAGAGAAAGAGAGACAAAAAGCAAGAAATCACCCCCCGGGGAGGATGGCCACAGTGCAATCCCTTCTTCTCCATTCTCCTCTTGGAATCTTGGGCATGGGCGCACAGGCGCCTGCATGAGTTTAAGCCACCGGGTCTGGGACTTGAACCGTGGTCAACTACATGGGAGTCCAGTGATATAGCCATTATGCCACCTGCTGGTCCCCTAAAAATTCTAAAGTAGTTTAAAAAGAAAGTTCATTCATGCTGAATTTCTTGATTTTGAAAGCTTCCTCTTTTTATCTTTCTTTGTCTTAATTTTTTTCCCCCATAGCAGCTATAACTTGTGATTTCTAGCATGGATGTGGCTTTACTGTAGCATGCGTTCATGTGGTTTGTGAAATAGCATGAAGATTCACAATGCATAAATGCTCACATAAAGAGTGTGAGAGACAGAAAGTGTGAAATCACCTGCTGGGGGGATGGCCGTGCCACAACCCTTCTCCTCCGTTCTCCTGTCAGGATTGTGGGTGCTCAGACCACCAGGTCTGGAACTCGAACCACGCAGCCGTCCTGTGCAGTCCAGCTGCCTTAACTCCCATGCCACTGGCGGTCCGGATTCGTCAGTACTGAAGATAAAGAGAAGAACACACTGTTTGGTTAGTCTGTATAGTCTCCATCCATATTTCCCGATTTCTTTTGCATGAGAATGAGCAGAAGCAGCACTGACTGAACCAGAGTGGGTCACTGAGGACGCTTATTCTCTGTGCGGGGTACAGCTAGAAATGTTACCTGCTTACAAATAGATGGGGCTAGAACAGCTTTAGTTATTTCGGCCGGCCTTCTCCTCGTCACCTCATGGTTCATGGCTATGTACACAGAGACCCAAGTGCCAATAGTGGAAGGTAGGATGAGATACATATGTTTCGAGCACAGTGTTATATGAATTTAACCGTATGTTTTCTTGGGGGGGAGGAAAGTGTGCCATCTTATTCTTTATAAGAATACAGGTGCATGTGCGTGCTTGTCCCAAATCTCAAGAGGACAATGGAGAAGGGATTGCAGAGTGGCCATCTCCTCTGGTGGGTGATTTCTCGCCTTTCTTCTGTGCGTGTGTGTGTGTGTGTGTGTGTGTGTGTGTGTGTGTCTTTGGTGACTGCATACATCCTATGGCAAAAAGCTAAAAATTTTTTTTAATTAAATCGAAAAATAAAAAATATTTCTTCCCTTTAAAGAACTTACTTAAAGGGTGTATATGTACACACACACACATACATGTTCCACATATATTTCTTAGCTTGAATTATTTCTTAATTTCTCCTTCCTTCAAGCAGCTCCAGAGGCCCAAGGACCTGAGTTCTTGGGGCTTGGCCATCACCCCGTATCCCTCTCTCGTCATGCTGGCCCAGAGCAGATGCTCAGTAAGTGCCCTTCCACTCCCTCCTCACCCAGCGGATTGGCTAGTACAGAACTCTCCAAGTGAAAGGACAGCTAACGGATTCAAAAGAAATATGCTCTTGGAGTTTAAGAGACTTTGTAACAATCTATGGCATATTGCATGACTATGCCTAAACTAATGAGGAAAACCAAACCATTTTTATAAACAGAACAAGATTTATTAGCAAAATCACTAATTAGGCTCATCTCACCTCTAATGTAAAGGACAATTGCTCTTCATTTTAAGATTTTAATCTTATTGAAATTCTGCCACTGTTAAAAATACTGTGTTAAGCATGTCCTCTTCTGGGAAACTTCACACGTGGCAGTGAAACCTTTCATTCTGCCTGACAGACCATAATGACTGGAAGACTAAGGACTCCTAGTCTTAGGGTCCAGTTCAAATAAATAAACAAAAATATCTTAATTAAGCAAGTCTGAAGATGCTTGACCAAGGTAGTAGCTATGACTCTCCACCTACTTAATCGACAAGAACTTACTGAAACTTACGTGGTTGTCTAGGGGCCAACACAGGACACGTTACCTGCCAGAGGATTGTAAGACACCCTCAGTCCACCACTTGCTGTTACGTGACTTTAAACAAGGTCTTCATCCATTGTTCTGTGTGTAAAATAGATATAATTATGGCATTTATCTCATACGGCTCCTTAACTTTTGTACAAGTTCTTAGCATGATTCTCTGTACCTTGAAAATCTCTATGAAGCTTAGTTATTAGTGCAAAACAATATTAATGATAAAATAATGTTTATAATTTTATATCTTTTCCCTGGCATTACATTTTAGAGATCTAAATGTTGTAAGAAGTAACTATTTGGAGTGGGCTGAAACAATCTCAGAATCCTGACTAATTCGAATTCTAGAGACAGGCAGTAGACAGAACCAGTTCAGACCCTGGGTGGGCTAAATCCAGAGCTGAGTTATTAGGGGAACGAAGATTCTTTTGAGAAGAGATGAGCAGACATACATGGTGCCTGGAGAAAGAACACAGAGAGAGTGGAGTTATTTAAAATTAATCCGAAGATGAAGGCTGAGAGAAACAGGTTGCATCACTGTGTGACATACAGCCACAGAGACAATCGAAGAGAGAAACCAGTGAAAATGAAAGTTTGGAAGCCGCTGTTGATCATAGTTGAGATGTAGGAGTCATGGAGAAGACCCTAGAGCAAATTCAGAAAATTAGGAGTCCGAGAAGCACCCCAGGGGATAGAGAGGAGCATCGTTCCTGGAGGCAGATGGGGTCCTGCCAACCCTGGGCCCTTGTGCCCAAGAACCCCACCCTAAATTCTAAAGTGGAAAAGGCAAGACCTCTGGCAGCAGGCAGGCCGGATTCAGCAAATGAATGCAGGCTCGTTAGAGTTGAATTTGAGTTAAGCATTTCCTGAAGAGAGAGCTATTCAAATAGATGGGGCAAGGGAGATTAATCCATGAGAAAACAGAATTGCAGGTGAAGTACAGAAGCCACGTGAACAGCGTGTACATTTAGAAGACAATGAGGTACCTGGAGTGGAGTTCCTACGCCACCAGAAACTACACTAGCTCACACATGCTCCCTGTGTTAGGTGTTGGCTTAGCTGCATTCTATTTTTTTAGGTTTTTGCCACAGGGCATTGTGTGTTTGCCAGAGACAGACAGAGGCAGAGAAGGAGAGAGAAAGTGATAAATCACACCCTCCCTCCCCTGGGGGTGGGGGGAAATGACCATCCCACAATCCCTTCTGCTCCGTTCTCCTCTCAGGATTTTGGGCATTCATGCACATGTGCCCTGCATGATTTTCAAGCAGCCAGGTCTGGGAATCAAACCGCAGTCAGCCATGGGAAAATCCAGTGCCTTAACCACAACGGCACCTATTAGCCCCTCTATTCTTAGAGTAACTCATCCTATCACTTTTACTAGGCCATTATTATAATTCTCGTTTTACCAAATGGTGAACTTGAGCCCTAGGGAAGTAAGATGTCATCCCAATGTACGTAACAGCACTGACAGAGCTGGGCACACTCAGTGTTACCTAACTTCAAGACCAGCGCCCTTCCAGTGGGCTGTGCTGCCTCTGATGTAGGTAAAGATAAATACTTGTTATGTTTAAGACAAAATTTGGATATCCCACATGTGGTCAAGTTCTGGAGGCATTCAAAGTAGAAATAATACATTATTCGGTGTATGATAAACATAACCATGTGCCTGGAGCTTCACTAGCTCACATTGGCTTCCCTACCTTTCTCTTAGTCAGCGCTGTAAGCCCCACCCCATAACAAGACAGCTACACAGTTTAGTTAGGCCACCCCGAATTCAATTCTCACTTTCTCACAGGTGCTAACTTCAAAATCCCTGATCAAACACAGCTGTTAATGAAGAATACTCAATATAATTCTCACCTCCAGCGTGTGTTAACTCCAAGCTCCCTGATCAAACTAAAATCTGGTATGATTCCCCCAATAACTGTTTTCTTCCTGAGATCACACCCTCTCACAGTGAGGTAGGCAAGTACTACACTCCCTTCATTTGGCGGTAATCGTATTAGTTGTTGTGAAATTCACTATAACAGCCTACATGGAGATTAACTTTGTGGAAAATATAATAATCACCAACCTGTGAAAAATAGATTTGGGCAAAATGTATAGCTAGATGAAACTTTGTTGTTCTTTCAATTGCTCTTCTAATATTCTTGTCAAAAATAATAGCCAGGGCAATTTAGCAACATTCAATTTGATTCAGCTGTGGAAAGATAAGTATATCATTATGAGACTGCCATAGGTTTATTGGTTGTTGTTTTGAAGTTCAAAGACATAGACAATAAGTCATGAATATGAAATGACTTTTGAGGATCACAGATGATTTTGAAAAAATGCTACAAGGAAGTTGCAACTTTTAGTATTTGCTACATTTGACTGTTCCAGCTCTTTGACTTAAGTTTGGAAAATTATATATTGTGGTAGTGGCATAAAAGAATAATTCAAAGAAATTCCTTGTTAGGTATTTTTTAAAATGCATGGTAAAAAGAACACAATATTGAGGGTAAGGCTTCAGTTGGAATCTAGGTCCTTCTTTTACAAGTTAAATTTTGGTTATTAATTTTCTTCATTGCATCAGTTTCCTCCTCTGTAACAGGGATAATATTAAAAGAACAGAGTGCAGTATTGGCAGGTCAAATGTGTTACTATCTTATAGTACATTGAAGCCTTCAGTCCATGTGGAGTTACTGTTTGTATGTGATGACAGGGATCTTATTTCATTATTGCGCACATGGAGATTCAACTTTCCACCATCATTGTCTTTCACACAACTGAATTCCCTGTAGTCTTTGTCAAAGATCTTAGAAATATATTCACGTGTTTGTTTCTGGGGTCTCCATTCTGTTTCATCGGTCTGTGAGTCGGTTTGGGGGCCAACACGGAGCTATTTTGGATTTTGTGGCTTTGTAATGTATTTGGAAGGCAGGTAGTGCGATGCTTCCAACGTTATTCTTTTGGCACAGAATTGCTCTATTTAGTGTCATTTGTGAAACCATAAAATTCCTAGAAGAAAGCATAAGGAAAGGCTTTAGGACATTGGTGTAGGCGAAGGTTTTTGTCTTTTGTTTTTCTTTTTTTAATAAGACCCCAAAAGCACAAAGAATGACACCAAAAATAGATAAATGGGATGACATCAAACTAAAGAGCTTCTTTTTTTGGAGAGATTTTCGCTATAGGGCGCGTGCGCTCGCCAGACAGACAGAGAAAGACAGAGAGACAGAAAACGAGAAATCACCCCCCGGGGGGGATGGCCACGCTTCAATCCCTTCTCCTCCATTTTCCTCTTGGGATCTTGGGCACGCACGCACACGTGCCCGGCGTGAGTTTTAAGCCACCGGGTCTGGGAAGTGAACCGCGGTCGACTACGTGGGAGTCCAGTGACATAGCCATTACGCTAACTGCTGGTTCCCAAGAACTTCTTTTCAACAAAGCAGACAATCGATAGACTAAAGAAAGAACTAATACAATGGGAGAAGATATTTTCTAAGTATGTCCAACAGAGATTGACACCAGATTATATAGGGAACTCACCAGCAAAAACCCTTATAATCCAACTTTTCTGAACAAATAATTCTCAGAGGAAGACAAATAAATGGTCAAAAAGTATATGCAAAATGTTCAATATCACTAATCATAAGGGAAATGTAAATCAAAATCACATTGAGACATCACCTCACTGCAGTTCGAATGACTATTACAATATAACACCACCACCAAAACAAAAGCAGAGAATAGAACGTTCTGTTGAGACTGTGGAGAAAGGGGGCCCTCATCCACTGTTGATGAGAGTGTGGATTAGTACAGTCACAGTGGAAAACAGCATGGTGTTTCCTCAGAAATCTAAGAACAAAACTGCCTCATGCCTTGTTAATCCAGCTGCTGGGTACACATTCGAAGGCTGGGATGTCGACATGTTGGAGAGACAGCTGCACCTCCATGTTTCCTGCAGCACTCTTTTCAATAGCTAGGACATGGAAACCAACCTAAGAGGCCAAGAGCTGATAAATGACCAAGAAAATGTGGTATACAAGCACAGTGGAATGTTGTTCAGCCATGAAAAGATGAATTCCTGTCATTTAAGGCAAAATGGACTAATGTGGAAGAAATAATGCAAAGTGAAGTAAATGAGAATCTGAAGGACAGGTACAATCTGTCCTCACTGTTTGGCAGAAGCTAAAAGACCCAATCGCTGCAACCAGCAGTTAGTGTAATGGCTATGTCGCTGGATTCCCACATAGTCGACCGCAGTTCGAGTCCTGGACCCAGTGGCTTAAAACTCATGCAGGGTGCGTGTGCGTGCATGCCCAAGATCCCAAGAGGAGAATGGAGGTCAGAAGGTATTGCGGCGTGGCCATCCCCCCCTGGGGGGTGATTTCTCGCTTTCTTTCTCTCTGTCTCTCTCTGTCTGTCTGGCATAGCTAGGACATGGAAACCAACCTAAGAGGCCAAGAGCTGATAAATGACCAAGAAAATGTGGTATACAAGCACAGTGGAATGTTGTTCAGCCATGAAAAGATGAATTCCTGTCATTTAAGGCAAAATGGACTAATGTGGAAGAAATAATGCAAAGTGAAGTAAATGAGAATCTGAAGGACAGATACAATCTGTCCTCACTGTTTGGCAGAAGCTAAAAGACCCAATCGCTGCAACCAGCAGTTAGTGTAATGGCTATGTCGCTGGATTCCCACATAGTCGACCGCAGTTCGAGTCCTGGACCCAGTGGCTTAAAACTCATGCAGGGTGCGTGTGCGTGCATGCCCAAGATCCCAAGAGGAGAATGGAGGTCAGAAGGTATTGCGGCGTGGCCATCCCCCCCTGGGGGTGATTTCTCGCTTTCTTTCTCTCTGTCTCTCTCTGTCTGTCTGGCAAGCGCACACGCCCTATAGCAAAAACCTCTTCAAAAAAAAAAAAAGGCCCAATTTCTCAGAAGCAAGGACTGTGATGGTGCATCAGGAGATGGAAGATGGGGAGTTGGAGGAGGTGAGAAGATGCAACAGTGCACGCAGACAGTGCAGTGGGTGTAGAATAGTAAGCATGGTAAAAACCACACAATTGCCATCTTGCAAAGGTGTACAATAATTGCATGTGTATCAGACGCAGCTAATCTGAGGCCAGGAGGGCTGCAGTTCAGAAAGATCATGAAGGGGAATGGAAACAGAGCCCAATGCAAGGCAAGGAAGAGGCACTAGAAGTAAAGATACCTTGATTCTGAGATATGGCCTCTCTCTTTCAAGGAAAGTCTTCATTACATTTTAGGGTCCAGTCAAAAGACTGGGAAATCACCACAGCAAAAGAGAAAGTGGGGCCGGAGCGAGCACTGGTCCTGCCAGTCGGTCTTGGCCGGAGAGATGGTGCCATGCACCACTGGGTCATTACCGTGGTGGAACAGGTGCCAGATGGCTCGTGCTGCACATCAAGCTTCTGCACTTGAAATCCATTATTCATGTTCAAGTTTGCTTCTTGAAATCTTCATAACACTCCTCGTGGAACTGGAATAATTCCTCTATCTCCACGTTAAAGAAAATAACCTCCACGTGGATGTAGGTGGTTACTATACGTTTTTTTATTATAATTGTAGTCCCCAGTAATTTTTTACCCTTTAAAAACCTCAATTTCTTTACTTGTTGAAAGAGGCAAGACAATCATGAAGCTTCGGAAGGAGTGTTTGCCAAGTTCTCAGCTTACTCCTGATACTTCCTAAGCATCGACAAAGGCTGGTGAGCCCCTTCCACTCCAGTCCTTTGTGATGTGTCACCTCCTCCTGTTCTGGCCACACGGCTGCTTTGGAAGCCAAGTGTATCTTGGTCGTACTCAGCGTCTGCTGTTTCACTTACAGCTCGGTGTCTGACCCACTGGTTTGCCTCTCCTGTATCGACTTATGTCTGGTATTCCTTCCTGGACACATACTTGCTTATCTTTGTGTTCTCCTCAAATCTTAGTTTTTTCTGCCTACCTCATCACCACCCTTTACCAATACAAGTTTTAAAATAACGGTCCTGGGAAGAATCATAAGCCTCCTCCTCCAGCAGGGAGAGAAAGCATGTTAAAGACACATCACTGCATCTTTGTTTTTGGTTTTCCGTTGCCTACATACTTTATTTTTTGAGAGAGTTTTGCTCTAGGGCATGTGCACTTACTAGAGACAAAGATAGAAAGCAAGAAATCACCCCACATGGGGGAGAGCCATGCTGCAATCTCTTTTCCATTCTCCTCTCAGGATCTTGGGCTCACACACACACATGCACCCATCATGAGTTTGAAGCCACTAGTTCCAGGACTCAATCCTCGGTTGGTCTTGTGGCAGTCCAGCAATGTCACCATTATGCCATCTGCTGGTTTCTTTATTGCCCATATTCTATTCTAGAAGAGTCACCAGATCTCATACTTCCATCCCCAAAGATGATTGGTTCAAAGAGCTATTAGCTTACAAAGCGATTTTTCACTTTTTCCCCCCTTTTTCAACTTTTATTTATACTCTTCTGGACCTTGAAAATGATATTTGGTGTATGGGGTTGGACTCTAGAGTTGGTATTTTAATTTTATTTTTCTAAAATTATAAGTTTGGTACTCACAAGAGAAGAGGCTTTATCCAGCCATTCAAACTTTTGGATTTCTGACGTTTAAAGCGAAAGCTATAGTGAATCTGTGTTTCCTTTTTTTTTTAAATATAGTGTTTCTCTTTTTCTTCCCATGCAGTATGTGTGTGGAGGAAAGAAAGAACAGAGGAAAGGAAGTGAGGAAAAAGAGAAAAAGGAAGGAAGGAAACTCTTGATTCAACTTCTGTGGCTTCCATGAAGGTAAGTATACAATTTCCATTATACTCTCCAGAATGTTACAACAGTAGTCTACACTCTTAGAACCTTTTGGATTCATAGGAAGAGCCACACTGTTGAATGATTTTTGAAGTAATTGATGGTTAATTAGAATACATATCTGCATCTTCTGTCTTACTCAGCTTCACCTGGGGTTAGTCCTAACACATGTCTCCAACTCCTGTGTTATGAGGAGAAGCAACTACGCTCCCTGGGAGTGGCGTAAGTGTGCTGTGTAGAGTCATACGCGTTACACACCAAATCAAGACATAAAGAACTAGCTAGGACAATCGAATGCGCTAGTCTAACCTGTTAGGACAGTAGAATCCCAAAGTCATTTTAAATTTCAACAAATCTAGCAAAGTAGAAGCCAATGTAGTTTTTGTCTATTACCACATCATATAAAAACAGTCACATGGAATTTTAGAAAAGTGGTGATCATCTCAGATGATGAAAATACCGATGAGGACATGACTCTCGTGTGTGCACTGGGGCTGCTGCAGAGGGACTGGCAGGGTTAGAGGCTGGGGTAGTTTCTGCGGGGACTGTGTGGCTCCAGGTCAGCAGAGACGTGTCCCTCAAACCCTGCATGTCAGCAGCCCAAGTCAACCGTGGCTATCGCTATTGGGGGCTGCCTGAGAACTACACCACGCCCACTGCTCGGAGGGCTGGCAGGAAGTGCTTCCAGCTGCTTTCCCATGGGCCTCTCTGTACCACGTCCTGAGGAGGGCTGGAGGTGACGCAGCAGCATGGTCCCCGGCAATGCTGGGGTATGGCACAGTGGCTTCGTCTCTTATTTAAGGTTATATGATGACTGCTGTAAGGCTATCTACGTTATTATTGGAGACCCTTGTATTCTGAGCCTTTTTTATCTCTTTCTATGAGAAAGTTCTAGATTAATGTGCCAGAAATGTATTTGCATCCTTAGTCACAAGACATTCGTAAGTATTTGACCCATGGGCGTGGAAGTGCAAAGTCTGGATGAGATGGTGGGCAGGCCAAACCAGAGTGGAACAGAGTCTCAGGGTTGGGCTGGGGTAAGGAATCTGGAATGGGCAAAAGCTCAAGGCATAGGGAAAAAAAATTATAAACCAACTCCAGATTCCAGAGAGGTGTTCTCAAAAAGCAAGGACAGGGTCCAGAGCTGTGTCTGGAGGGGAACAGGCTTTGGACACGTACCTGGAAATCCAGAAGGAAGACGTCCTTGAAAACCATTCGGGGCCAGCTGGGAGGATGGCCCTTGCTCCCACAGGGTGGGCACAGTGACCCATGAAGCAGAGGACGCATGAGTGCAATGCCATGTGTAGCCGCCCGACTGACTTTAATCAGGCCACCCCAGTCCAGGCCACCCCCAACCGACTCCACTAAGGCCATTGTTTCTTCCTAGACATAATGTCCCCCTCCGTTCTACTCTCTCTCTCACATCCTCAGTCTAGGCCAAGGATTGTGACATAAAGTGAGTGTGTGTGGCTTTGCCATCAGTGTCTCCACTTCCCCACCCTGCTTATATCTTGGTATCTGGAAGTTCTTTTAAAAGCTACCCTAAGATCTTCCCACCATACTGAGCCATTCTCCACCCTCTCATTCTTATTGGAAGTGGGCATACGTTACCTGAGGCTTTATATCAATATCCTTTCACATACTTCATGGTGTCTAATGACTTATCAGTTGTCCCTAGGTTCCCATATGCTCGTATAAACTAAGAAGACCAACTGCAATGGACCTAGGATAATGGTAAATTCAACCTCCAGGAAACTCTGAAAAACATTCAGTCTGCTTCTCGAGGGGAAATGCAGAGCAGTTTGTTGTAAGCCGAACTGGTTTCACTGCTGACAAGTTGGGTGTAACTCACTCTACCAAAGGCGGATGCTCTCCCCAGGAGACCGGTCAAAACACTGCCAGCCTGCCTCTCACACTCGGGGTGCTGGAGCTCTCTCTGGTCCCTGCTCAGAACACTTAAGTTTGAAGCTTCTTGGACTTCAGTCTTTTTATTTACAAACCAGTTTTCCTTCTTTTCCCCAAACCTCAGGCATTCTCATTCTCACTGACCTCATGGTTGCAAAGTTGTGACTCATTCTACCTCGCTAATCTGGAAGCATCTTAGAAAATGGAAGTTCTCTTCCTCTCTCACATCTTGTTCACGTCTGTTACACTGTTGGACTTGACGGCCCTTCTATTCATTCCAGAATGCCTGGGGACAACGCAAAGCACTGGCTACAAGGACCCCCTCTGCCAGTCTCCCAGTAAACCAGGCACAAGGCCTGCCATTCACCTAGGGTACTTTAAGGGAGGGAAGTGCTCCCCACACTTCACTCTCAACCTCTAGCTGGAGAGCCCGGCGTTTTCACAGAGACAAAGCACACTTCAGTAAAGAAATTGGACAATGGCAGTTTTGTGGAACTTGAAGGCTATTGATCCAGGCACATTTCCTGAAGCGTGTCCAGTAAATGAGGACATTTGAAACGGCACCATGTCCAGTGGCAAAGAGCTGGGCCGGAAACAGAAGAGATTATTTCTAAGATGATCTCTGATCCCTGGATGAACTCAGACAAGTTGTTTGACTTTTCAGATTCAGTCTCCACATTTTAAGACAAGATTTTGGAGCTGTAGATACACTGTTACGTTCAACTCTAAAACTGCACCTTCTAATCTGGATATCACACAGTTCGTTATGTCATTGAGGGACCAGAGGGCAGCACAGGGGTAACGCAGCACTCGCAATGCGAGGCACACGTGGAAGGGCCCAGGTTCGGGCATCCCAGCATCCCTGTGCATGCTGTGTTCACATGCACGTCCCTGACCCAGGCAGGCGGAGGAGAGGGGCAGGTTTGGTATGAAGGTCCTGTTTTGGATGGAACCTGTCTGTCTGACTTTCTCTCTTACAGTATAAACTTTTAAACAATTGTAATTTCATTAACATGCACATTAATGTACCTGTCCAAACATTGGAATGATCACATTATTTTTAATAAGGTTTTTAACTTACAACAGATTTTGACTTTCAGAAAAATTATGTAGCTAATATAAATCCTTCTTTCAAATTCCCTTATCAAGAATACCTTATTTATATTTAGTACAGGTTTTCTTAAAAAAATTAATGAGCTAATATCTGCACATTTTTATTTAGTAAAATGAGTATCCTTTTTGATCCTTTTATATATATATATATATATATATGTATATTTTCTTTTATACGTTCAATCACTATACATCACTTAACTTGTAAAGTGAATTTTTCCAACCTCAATACACTTGAGGCCAGGCCAGTTGAGGATACATTAGTGTTTACTTAATCCCCACTTTCTGCTAACAGTCTCCATGTTCCTCTAAGTCACTATGTTTCCTTAGGTGCCTCTGAACTGTGACAATGTCTCAGACTTACTTTTTTTTTTGATGATTTTATTAGTTTTAATTTTTTAAGTTTATTTATCTACTTCTTTCATGAGTGAGAGACAGACAATTCCCCCAGCAGCATTCTGAAGATGCAGCTTATCTTCGGTCCTAGCCAGCTCACGTGCACCTGGGACCCTTCCCAATGGACCAGCCTTGCGGAGAGTCACACTTACCATTGATGACACACTCAGGCACCAAATCTGCGCATTCTAAGTACTGGGTGGACATGCAGATTGTCCCTTGCTTGGATTCCTCTGATACCTTCCTTGTGGTTAGATTAGGATTGTGGGTCTGGGGAGGAAGACCACAGAGATAAAATGGCATTTTCATCACATTGTATTAAAGGCATATACCATGGAGGGCAACCCTGGATAACAGAGGTAGCGGGGGTGGGACAAAGGGGGGTGAGTAATGAGTAACGAGGGTGGAGGGAGGGGGACAGGGGAAAATGACAATATGTTTCACTGACACAAAGATGAGCAGTTACTTGCTGATGGGAATGTGTGTGGTAATGTCTTCGTCTTCACTGACATGCACTTTATCCGTGCTTGGATGGAACCCGTGCTTTGTACACTATGAAGATGTGTGGTGATTAAATGTAAATATAATAATATAAAAAATATACTTTAAAAGGTACATATACAGTCAACATCCCCTAATGCTGACACTGAACCTGATCACCTGCCTGAAGCCATGGCTGGCGGGTTCCGCTCGGGTCTGCACTCCTTAGAAGGAGGGCACCGGGCAGCCCTTCTGGTCGGGGGGGCTGTGCTCCAACCCTCTCCATATGGAGCC
>NW_006159877.1:331901-332385 GCF_000334495.1 Tupaia belangeri chinensis
GAGTGGTGGGGATTTCCTCTGCATAACAGAGTTGCCGCTCATCCTCCATCTGTTTATTTATTCAGTAAGTTATTTAGGCCAGTGTGGACTCAGGGGCCTTATTTCATACCAAGAGTTAGAGCCAGTGCGTCATTTTGTTCTTCTAATTGTACCAACTTTGGCCATTAGGAGCTTATTTAGTTGGTTGTTGTGTTAAATTGTGTGTGTAGGTGTTTTGTTTTTCTTTACATTTTATTTCATCTAATTAATTAGTCAAGCAGATAATTATTTATTTTCTGTGTCACTGGATTCATTGATGAAGAGGAAAGGTTTCTAAGAGATGTTTTCATTGTGTGTGTGTGTGTATTTGTTTCTAGTCCATTTGTGCTGCTGTAACAGAAAAGCACAGACAGTAATCTCTAAAGAACTGAAATTTATTTCTCGTAGTTCTGGAGGCTGTGAAGTCCAAGGTCCAGGTGCTGGCAGGTTAAGCAGCCTGGGGAGA
>NW_006159877.1:332873-345767 GCF_000334495.1 Tupaia belangeri chinensis
GAGAGTTACTTCATCCAGAGAGACAGGCTTGGCGCTGTCCTCGCATGGTGGACTGAGAGCAAGCTCCTGGACCCTGGGGAAGCATCCCTTAGCAGGGCCTGAATCCCATAAACTAGAATGGCAGGAAGGAGGAGCCCTCCTGACCCAGTTACACCTCCGAGGCCCCACCCCTGAGCTCTGTCACAGGAGTGGCATCTGAGTTGTATGGGGGGAACTTTTAACCACAGCGCTCACCTCTGGCACTGCAGGAGAGTCCAGGCTCATTGCACGCATTTTTGGCTTCAGTTCTAGAATCAATCTTTGCTCCAAGAAATTCTGGTTCTTTCTTTTGGAGAATACTAGACACCAAGATCTGAGTGCCAGATGTCTTGTTGCCACTGAAGATGTCATTGTTTCTAGGCTCTCTCAGCTGACAGACTACACACACACACATTCACATACGTATATTTGTGAAGTGAGTTCAAAAAGTTCATGGAGAGCAGAGTTAAAGTGAGTTTATTTTGGTGTAAAAAAATTGAAAACCACGCATGGTTTACTTATAATATGCTCTTTGCATGAATGTTTTAGAGTCCCCGCATGTGAACACTTGTGCATATGTGTATGTATACTAAAATATTTCTAACTGTAACCATCTGCATCTCCATTAAGCTACAATGAGTTCATACTGATGTCTCCAACTTCAGTCTGTTACCATGTGGATGGTTCTAGGCCCCTCTCCTTGCTTCTTTCTAACCTTGCCTTACAAGTGAGAAGTCCTACTCACAACCATTCACTGAATCATTTAATTCCAGAACTCACTTATAATGGTATTGTGGCCCACAAGAAGCAAACTTATTGCCAAGGGGTGTCGCTATGCACAGCTTCTTTCGTCCTTAGTGTTATGGACAGTGCTCATGTCCCAAATTCTGGAGCCAACACCTGTACTCCTCAGCCCCTTCAGCGAGTATTTATGCATTTGTAACACACTTAACTTGTCACATTCTGCATGCCATCCCGGGATGCTGCAACCTCATAAATAATTTATTAGATTTGCATACATGAAGGTTCACTCTTTGTGCTGCAAATTCTATATATTCTAATAAAAATACAGTGTCATGATTCTACCATTAAGTATCCCATAGAGTAGTTTTACGGTCATCCAAAAAAAAAAAAATTCTGTTTCACTTGTGAACTCTTCCCTCTCTCACAAACCCCTGGCAACATTGATTGTTTTCTTTTTTTCAACTGTTGCTATATTTTCACCTTTTCCAGAGCCATGTAGTTGGAGTCATAGTGGACGCGGCATCTCCAGATGAACTGCTTTCACTTAATAATACACATTTGAGGTTCAGCTGTACCTGTTTTTTTTTTTAATTGGTGTTTGATTACTTTTTATTGCTAGATAATATTCACCATATAGATTTACCATAGTTTGTTTACCCATTTACCTGCTGAAGGACATCTTGGTTGCTTCCAGGATTTTGCTTGTGAGTAAAGATGCTACAAACATTCAGGTCTAGAACTTGTGTTCACATATATTTTCAAATCAGTTTGGGTGAGTGCCTTAAAGCATAATTGATGAATCATGTAGTAAGACTATGTCTAGCTCTTTAAGAAACTTCTGACTTTTTCTATTTTATTTTATTTTATAATGTCTTACTTACATTTAATTGCTACACATTTCTGGGTTACAGTATAGCTCTTCAAAGCACCATGCAGTGTGCAACCATCTAATCAAGGACAGACACTTGCACTTTCATGTTTATTGCAACATTGTTTATAATAGTGTTAAAACACATTTAGACAAACCAAAATGTAACTGAGTTTATTTAAACAAGGGGTGGGCAATTTAAATCCAGCAGCCTCCCAGAAGATGTTGATGGCTAGCCTTCCAAGAGATGACAGTTAGCCACATGGTTCACAGGGAATGTATGTGAGCAGAAGGGAAAGTGACCTGTACCGTGAAGAGGGAGCATGTTGCACAAAAGCCGAGGTGAGGGAGTGAGGTGGAGCGACCACGGTTACAGGTGGAAGGAGGCTGCACAACAGCCCCAAAGGTGGGCTTTCTGTGATAGGCTGAAATGTGACTAGCATGATTGGCTGTGACCCAGTAACCAGCTGGGGAGGGGCAGTGTAACAGGTATGATTTCAGTTTATCTAGAGGAATCCCAACGTGGGAGTACAGGGGCCATCTTAGGTCAGAACAGTTTACTTTAATAATAGCTAAGACGTGGAATCAACCTAAATGTTCCAAACCGTGACTGGATTGCAGACACGTGGCACAGGCACACAGTGGACTACTACTCAGCCATAAAGAACACGAGAGTCTGTCCTCTGATATGAAGTGGTCGAATCTGGAAGACATAGTGCTGAGTGAAATAAGCCAGACTACGGAAGACAAACACCGTATGTCCCCGCTCCGTTTATACCAGCCGTCTTCCAAAGCAGCTGCACTGTCTGGCATTCCAGACATAGTGAGCAATAGTCCCTGTTGCTCTCTGCACGCACCAGCAACAGGCACTGTCAGTGTTTTGGATAATTGTTTTAATTTTGAATTTCATGTCCAAGGATCTTGACCAGGCTTGTGGATGTTCATTTACCACCTGTATAGCTTCTTAAGTTGGGCTGTTTATCTTATTTTTTAGATTAAAGTGTTCTTTGCATATTTTGGGTAAAAGTCTTTATCAGCTACATGATTTGCACGTATATTGTCTCTGCTTGTGTATTATATTTGCATTTTCATCATGGGTATTTTTCGTTGAGGTAAATTTGCAATGACTTAATTTGAATAAAATTCAACTTAACTTTTTACTTTATTGGTTCGTACTTCATTTGTACCTAAATAAAATTCAACTTAACTTTTTACTTTATTGTTTCATATTTCATTTGTATCTAAAAAAATGATTGCCTATTAAAAGTGACATGAATTTTTCTCCTGTTTTCCTCTAAAAGTTGTATAGTTTAGTGTCCTACATTTAGGTTTCTGATCTATTAGGAGTTACTTTTATTGAAGAGGATAGAATCTGTGTCTAGATCATTATTATTATTATTATTATTATTTGAAAATAGAGACATGTGGTTGTTCTAGCATTATTTGTTGAAAATTCTGCTGGGCTGACCCCACGGCCTGGTGGTTAAGGCAGCTGAATTCCATGTAGCCGACTTCATGCTTTGTATCCCAGACCCATGGACTTGAAAAAAATGCCAGGAACTTGTGCATTCAAAACCTGAAAGGAGGGAGCGGTTGAGGAGAAGGGTTGTGGTGTGACCATTCCCCAGAGTGGGTGCTCCCTCTCCCTCTCTCTATCTCTTTCTGAAAAGCACATGAGCCCTCTAGCCAAAAAAAAAAAGAAGGAAGAAACATACCAAGACTATATGTCCTTCATTGTGCCATTGTTCCTCTGTCAAAGATCACTGACTATATCTGTTTATTGTGTGGTTCTATTTCTGGACTTAAACCAAAGATCCTGCATTCCAAAGATTTTGCAGCAAAATAAACTCACGTTTTAATTCCATTTCTCCATAAACTTTTCTTGTGGACCAGCAGGTAAGGTAATGGCTATGTCGCTGGACTCCCCTGTAGTCGACCGTGGGTAATGGCTATGTCACTGGACTCCCATGTAGTCGACCGTGGTTCGAGTCCCAGACCCGGTGGCGTAAACTCACATCGGGCACATGTGCATGTGTGCTCAAGATCCTGAGAGGAGAATGGAGGAGAAGGGATTGTGGCATGGTCATCACCCCTGGGGGTTGATTTCTCGCTTTCTGTTTCTCTGTCTCTCTGTCTTTCTGGTGAGCTCACGCATGTGCCTTATAGCAAAAACCTCTCAAAAACTAAAAATTAAAACTTTTTTTGAAGTCCCTTTGAATTCCATTTCATTGTTCTATGAGTCTTTTTCCCCCTTAAACAGCTCTATGCTGCCTTGATTACTCTCCATAATCAATAATTATAATATAACTCAAGGTAAATCTTCCAACATTGTTTTCTTTAGTGCTGTGTTAGGTACATGGGGACTTCCATTTTTCAATATAAGTCTTACGATCAGTTTGCAAATATCTGAAAAATAGCTGGCTGGATTTTGATTAAAATTACACTGAGTCAGAGCACTCTGTGCAGCGTCCCTGTTCCAGCGTGGATACCCCTCTGGCCCTCAGGTGCTCAGCAAGACCACAGCTTCAACCCTAGAAGAGCTCAGAAAGATCTGGAAGAAGCAGGAGTGTTACTGGAAAAGGCCATTACAAAAAGAGTACATAATGCCCTTACAGCTGAAAAATCCAAGATTGAAAAAGAAACCAAGAACTAGATGCAACAGAAATCATGGAGAAATCAGAGCTTCTTGGCAATGAGGAGCCGAGGCTGTCTTTGCTCCCACTGCACCAGGACATACAGAGGAAGTCAGCCATTATGCATAGGCGGGGTCAGCTAAGTTTGTGAAAATCGACATCACCCTAACTGGAGTTCATAGAGTTCCTGCTGAGAACATGCAGGTGCATTTCACAGACAGGTCCTTTGATCTTTTGGTAAAGAACCTAAATATCAAGAGTTACTCCATGATTGTGAACAATCTTTTGAAACCCATCTCTGTGGAAGGCTGTTCCAAAAAAAAAAATAAGACCAATACTGTTCTCATATAGAAAGAAAGCAGAAAACACACGATAGGACTGCCTAGCTTAGGCTGAAAAAGAGTGCAGAAAGAGAGAAAAACCTTCATATGACATTGAAATAGATCTTAGAGAGGGACTGATCAATGTTCTAAAGAAAATTTATGAAGATGGAGATGATGATATGAAGCAAACCATTAATAAAGCCTGAGTGGAATCAAGAGAGAAGCAAGCCAAAGGAGAACCAGAATTCTGAGACTCCAAGTCCTTTGAGGAACTGTGATGTGGAAATCCGGATGTTTCCAATAAGGGAATATTTACAGATAACTATTTACAAAGCCTGCTAAGTAAAGACAGTGAATTTTCTGTGTCCTACTGGGTATTTTATTTAAATAAAGTATGCTTATTAAACATTTGAAAAATTACATTAAATCTTCAGATTAAGATGCCAAAAATTGTTCTCTTCCCAACACTGAGCCTTTCAATCTATGTATATGGAATATGTTCCCATTTATTTAAATGTTGATTTCTGTTTAGTTTCCCAGATATACATTATGCAAATGTTTTGGTAGATTCCTCCTAATGTGGTTATTTGGTGCTATGCAAATGTTACTCCAATTATGTGTCCCACACATGTAAAACGGCAATGAGCAGTCTATCCTACACTCCTGCTATACCACGGACCAGTTCCAGGAGGGCATTGTTTATACTTTGAAGTTTATTTATTTATTCCCTGAGAGATATACAGAGACAGAGAGACAGAGAGGTAGGCACTCCCAGGGGGATTTCCATGCTGTGATCCACCCCACTCTCAGCCAGCCCAGGTCACGGGCACAGGCATGACCTGATGCTCAGGGCTCACAAGCACGAGCCCAGGCGCTCACCCACGTGATCCAGCTGTGTTACTGCTGTGTGCTCTCCAGCCTCAGGAGCGTATTTTTCATTATTTGGGATTTCTACATGATAGTCATGTCAACTGTGCATGTACACAGTTTCGTTACTGCTTTCCCAGTTAAAATACCGGTTTCCTCTTCTTGCCTACTGTACCCTCTGGGTCTTGCAGTACCACCCTGAGAGAAGTGGTGAGAGGCCTGAGCAGCTCTGCCTGCGTCTGACCTGGTGTGGAGCCCCCATACTCTTACCATGAAGTGTGATGTCAGCTACAGGCTTTTCGTAGACATTTTATAAGAAATTAAGCTCCTTCTATTTCTATTTTGCTGAAAATTGTATCATGGATGCGTGTAGCATTATATCAATTTTTTTCTGAATTCTACATTAATTAATACGCTTATATGATTCTTTTTCTTTAGTCTGTTGATGTGATGGATTACAAGAATTGACGTTTGAGTGTTAAACCAGCTTTGCATAACAGGTATAAATCCCATTTAGGCGTGAGGTAGAACCATTTATATACATCGTGAGATTCAATTAGCCAATATATTGTTGAGGATTTTTGCATTTGTGCTCACAGGATATACTGGTCTATAGTTTTCCTCCTTGTAATATTTCTACCTAGTGTTGGTTTCAAGGTAACCTTGTGTTCATAAAAAAAGTCAGGAAGTATTCTCTCTGCTTCTGTTCCCAAGAGAGTACATAAAAAAGAGTAATATGAAATGCTCAGTAAATCCAGAGAGGGCAAGGAAGAGGAAATATTTTGTGTATTTCTTAATTCATTTTTTCTTTGCATTTCAGATTGGAAAGCTTCTACTCAACTATCTTCAAGCTCATTAATCCCCCCAACATGTTTACTCTACCAATGAAGTTATTTTACAGCTATAGAATTTCCTTTGATTCTTTCTTAGAATTTCCATCTGTTTAAATTGCCCAGTTCTTTTCTTTTCTTTTCTTTTCTTTGTTTTGTTTTTTGTTTGTTTGTTTGTTTTTGTTTTTGATTTGCCAAAGGGTACATGTGCTCTCCAGAGAAAGATGAGAGAGGGAAACAGAGCAAACACGCCTTCTGGGACACGGTCATGCTACAACCCAGGTGTCTCTATTTCTCTCTCCTTTTGGGATTTTGGGCATGCATGCTCATGTGGCAGTAGCATTTCTCTAGTCACTGGGTCTGAGACTTGAGCCATATAGTCAGCCATGTGGGACTGAGCTACCTCAACTACCTCCATATCAGCTGGCACTGTGTTGCCTGTTTCTGTTTGTTTGTTTGTTTGTTTTGTGTTTTTAGTTTTTAATATTGTTAGCTTTATCTTATTTGTATCTTATTTTATTTATCTTGAAAGACAGAGATTCTCCCCCCCCCCACTCCAAACACTACCTCGCCACACTGCAAGCCTCTGTCACAGTCTTTCAGACAGCCAGGACCACAGGCAGGCCCACGGAGGTGCCTGTTGTGCTCAGTTGACCCTGGATTTGAACCCAGGACTTCCTTGTGACTTCAGTATCACCCAGTGGTGCCAAACTGCCCATGCCAGAATGGCTGGACCACCACTGAAATTATTAATACATTATATTAATCATAGTTATTTGAAATTCTCTATGTGATCTTTCTAATGCCTATGTGAAGTTTTTTGTTTGCTTGTTTTTGTTTTTGTCTATTTGTTTGTTTTTAATTTGCTATGGAGCACATGTGCTCATCAGAGAGAAAAAGAGAAAAGAAAAAAAAATAAGAAAGCACTGCCCAAGAAGATGTCCATGTGGCAGTCCCTTCTCCCTGCTCCTCTAGGCATTTTGGGCATGTATGCACACCTAGCATGTTTTTCAAGCTACCGGGTCCAGGACTTGAACTGCACAGTAAGCTATATGGGATCCAGCCATCTTAACCACTGTGCTACTGGCTGGTCCCTGAGTAAGTTTCAATGCTTGCTTTCTCTCTTCAGATTATTTTTTCCAGCATTTTACCTTGCCTTGTATTTGGTGGTTGTTCTAAAATGGAAATGGTAAATCAGTTACTAGAAACTGAGGCAAACATGCTCTTAGTGTAAGGTTTTGTGTTACTCTGGTAGGAGCTCGGCTGTGCTCAGGGTTTGCCATGTCTGTAGGTGCTGGAGGCTCCAAGCCCTTTAGTGTCATCATGTTTTTCAGTCTCCCCTGTTGAAATAGAGCTCCCAGAGAAGAGCTCCTCCTCAGAGACACCGCATCTTGGAGATCCCTCCGCTGTAGTCCAGCGCTATCATATCAGAGATGGCAAGATTCCAGGGAAGCAGTCTCTAACTACATACTTTACAGCCGGACGATTAAACTTCAGGCTTTTAGTGCCTGAGTGCACAGACTGTGACCTTCACAAGTGCTTCTTAGGTTCCTTTTCCTCTAAGTTTAGTGAGACAGGAGGGTTAGAGGGCTCTGGAGTGGGAGACTTGTCTTTTCCCCTATCGGGAGGAGGCTCTGGTGCAGCCTCTTCCTGGAAAGGTGGTCTGGTTATGAAGAGCATTCTGATTCTACCTCCAAAGTTTACCTCCCTGCCTCTGGAGTTACTTGGGGTTCTTCCTCAGATCCTCCCATGATCAGACCCATGAATGTGGGGGACCCCTAGGACTCCCACTCTCAGTAGTGTATCTCTCTCATGCTGGTCCACATTGAACCTTCAGCAATTCATCGAAATTACCGTTATTAATTTTCTACCCATTTATGGCTCCCACAACTTCTCCAAGTGCACAAACTTAGCTCTGATCCTCTGGATCTGTTTTTCCCTGCAGATTTCAGGGTGGCAGTTTGTAATCTCAATTATCTGAAGAATCCAAGAAAAGGTTTTCATTTTCATTTTCATCTTCATTCAGTTTTTGTTTGTTTGTTTGTTTCTATAAGGATGGAAGCAATAACTTCAAGCCTTCTGTATGTCAGAGATCAAATAGAAAATATCTTACTCAGTTTTAAATGTTTTATCATTGCCCTAAGTCAATAAGATATTGTCTTTAAATTTCTTTTAAAATAATGATACCAATAAAAATAATTAAACAATAACTTGGAAACAACATTTTTCCATGTCAGGAATCATTAATTTCATGTCTACTTATACATTTTTATAAATGGTGTTATGCTAAACACCATAAGATTTAGGAAGATTTTATGACAGATATTCATCTTTGCCTGCACATGTGAAGGATTTAGTTATATCACTGGAAGATAAAGCCAACTTCAGAGCAAGTGACACCCGTCTCTCTACTTGGTTTATGCCTCAGGTTCTTAAATACTGAGGACCCACGTGTTCCAGGAGCTAGCTGAATTTTCGATAAGCTTACTTTCATTTAATCCTTAAGAATGCCATGCGAGATGGATATGATCGTTTTCTTGTACAGATGTAAATACTTAAGGGAAGATATGTAAGGCATTTTGGACAAGACCAGTGTCTTCAATGTAGTTGAATCAGTATTTCAACATCCACATATAAACTCATGTTATCCTCCCAACCACCTTGTAAAAATAGTATTCAATTAATCCATTTCCTTTCATTTCATTTCAAGACACTCTTGGTCCATGATCAGCTCTGGGTAGGTAGGGAAGGCCAGCAGGTGGTGTGGTGATTAAAAGCACCGAACTTGGAAAAATGAATTGAAAAAAATCACTCTCTAAGGAAGGCATATGAATAGCCAAAGGCATATGAAAAAATGCTCATTATCCCTCATTGTAAGGGAGATGCAGATCAAAACCACAATGAGATACCACCTAACCCAGCCAGAATGAAAAAAAAAAAAAAAAAAAGGTAAGTTCTGGTGGGGGGACTTGGTATATATTAGGGGGAGACATACAATGTCTCTCCTTCATAGCCTGGCTTGCTTCATTCAGCTGTACATCTTCCATATTCATCCACTTTCTGTCAAAAACCAGGGTCTTGTTTTTTATGGCTGAATAGTATTACATAGATTATATGTGCCACAGTTTTTCAATCCATTCATCTGTTTGTGGGCATTTGGGTTGGTTCCATGTCTTAGCAATTGTGAATAATGCTGCAATAAACATGTTTGTGCAAATACTTTTCTTCTGTCCTTTGGGTTGATACCAAGGAGTGGGATTGCTGGATCATATGGTAGTTCTATTTGTAGATCTTTGAGGAATCTCCATAGTGTTCTCCACAGTGGCTGGATCAATTTACATTCCCACCAGCATGTAAGAGAATTCCCCTTTCACCACACCCCCTCCAGCACTTGTCATTTTTTTGTTTTATTAATCTTAGTCATTCTGGGGTTAGGTGGGATCTCATTGTAGTTTTGCTCTGCATCAGCCTTACAATGAAGGATCTTGAGCATTTTTCATATGTCTTTTGGCTATTTGTATGTCATCCTTAGAGAGTATTTTTTTCAACTCATTCTCCCATCTTTTAACAGGGTTAGAGGTCTTTTTTCGGGACAGCTGCTTGAGTTCCTTGTGTATTCTGATTAGGAGAATTTTTAAATTATTCAATTGTAACATTCCAAAAATAAACCAAAAGGTCTATTAGTCTTAGATGAATTAAGATGCTTAGGTGGTTAATGTTCAGGTATATGTTTACAAAATGTTGAGCTTTTGAGAAATTTGGGTAATTATGACTGATATGCTCTAAATTATGTTTCTAAACATGCAGTTATGACAAGCACAGGTTCTGACATCCACACTTATAAAATCTATGAGGAATGTTAATGTTCTTACATTTTCTCTGGCTAATAGAACTATTGTCATTGAATTACAAACATTATCAATATTTTACTTAAAGGGGATGTAGTAAAACAGATGAGCTGGAACACTTTCAGATGAATATCTAGTGACTTTGGAATCGCACAGCTCTGCTTTCTCATTGAACTGCCCCTCCTCTGGACAGAATGTTAGTGAAGTCTCAGTGAAGAGAAGAATAAAATTAGTATGTCGTCTTATGCTATGCATTAAGCATTAATATTATTGTGAAGTCTTACTTGCAAACATGCCTTCATTCTCTAACCTCCAAAACTCTATACTTAAGTCCCAGATTTCTTGTTTTCAATGGAAATTCTAATCATGGGACTGCTGCCATGTTTAAAATGAACTACATTGAAAGACTAGAATTCAGCAATGAAATGTATTTCAAATAAGAACCATCAAGCTAAGTTTTACGGCTTAGAGCACAGTCCAGGACAGTATGCTGTCATCTGTTGTCCTTACTGACCCTCACTGAACTTTGGCTTCCTCAGCTGTAAAGCAGAAAAAATAGCAGAGACCAATTTCTGGAGTTGCTGTAAACTCACACTGGGGAAGATAATTCAAAAGTAAACACGGTGCCGCCTCTTCTCACAAGTTTGGTATGGTGATATTATTACTCAGTTTGTGATACTGAGATCAACAGGTAACGGTACCTCAATCACAGTGTTTCACAGTGGTCAACCATCTCTTTTTTCAAATGCTTATTATTATTTTATGTTATGCATTTAATCTCTATACATCACTTAGCTTATAAGTTGAATTTACCCAACATGAATTCACTTCACACCAGTCCAATTAAGGATACAAAACGCATTATCATCAACAGATAATCATCCATTTTAGTGTCTCATAAATGTCTTGCCTCTCTATTTTCCTCCTTAATTTCTTTCCTTAGAATGACTCTGTGGTTATTTGGCAATTCCTAGTTGTCACACCAGGAAGGATGGGATGCTTCTGGCATTTAATGGGAAGAGGGTCCAGTAATTTTATGTTGTGAATGTCAGATGATTTTTTGTGGTCACATCTGTCTATATAAGCAAGTTGGTAGGAATATATGTTTAATAGCATTAACATCTTTATTATTGCTGTTGTGCCTTTAACTATAATCCACAGGAGTGTATTTCACCTCTTTTACTTAAAAATCCCAAGTATGATACTGTGTATGATTATTCACCATTACATAGTTGTGGAATAAACAGCTAACTTAATAATGCAACATAGAAAAATTACTTTTCTCAAGGTACATTTTACTGACTTGACCAGGGTTAAATACTTACATGTGTGTGTGATATGTTTTTATATTCACACATATTTGTTAAATATAGATGCACATGTATGTATATATCTGTGTAAAGATATATATGTACATATTCACACATAATATTTACAGTATGCACATACACATAGACTCCTTCTCTGAGATAATGTTAATTCCAAAGAAGGCATGACTGGTCAAGTGAAGCCAAGTTTATTTTTAATTTTTATTTTTTAATAGAGTTTATAAAAAAGAATTGTTCATTTAAGATTGTTTGTTATTATTATATTACAGTTTAGCCAGAGAGAGAGAGAAAGCAAGCCGCCAGGTTTAGGACTAGAACTGCTGTTGGCCATGTGGGAGTCTAGTGCCTTAACCACCACACCACCTTGTGGTCCTGAAAACAGGTTTATTTTAAAGCCAAAGATATAAAGAAAGAATCGTGCAAATTATATGCCCTTATTACATGCAAGTATTCAGATTAGGGAAGAAGCAGGCAGTTGCCTCTGTTCTCCATCAGTCTATTTGGGAATAACTAATTTAAGGCAGCAGTGGAAGACAAGTTGCACATTTTCCTTTGGGTCCTTTGAGGGGCGTCGGCCCTGCCCTGGTCAGGGTAATTCCCCCACTTTGCTCCTAGACCACCTGGTGATGCACTCACACTTCAGTAAAACCCTGTTGGCTTTTGTTTTGTGCGTGACTCAGCTCTCCAGAAAGTCCGCACAGGACAAATCATTTAGGAGAGGTCTGGAGCAGGACCGTTCTGAAGCTCTGTCCCCTTTCCTCACTCCTGGAGGACTGGACGATCGTTGTGTGTGACTGACTGAAGTGGATCTTACAGAGTACCTCACGCTCTGGACCTACTACTTGGCTAGCTATGTGCTTACTTAACAAATACTCATTGTGTCTTCAAGGGCGTGCAATCTATACAGCAGTGTCAGCAAGCCACTGCTCTTGGCCTGGACTATCTCAGGGGATAGACTCGTGCCACGTGAGTCACTGCCCGCATGAGAAAACCCAGGAAGATAGCAGCAGATACTGCTTTCTAATGATCATTTACAAAATGCATGGTTTGGGATTCTGAACTCAGAGAAGGAGATTCTGGGCCCAGTTCACCATCCAGTGACCACAACACAGGGCACAAGTTCCAGCCTTTCCCTGAGTCTCGGGTTCCTCATCTATAAGGAGAAGAGATACTACTGGTCCTACCTTCCCCAGGGGCTCTCCAGGGAGACCAGTGGGAATCGTGGGGGGTTGGAAGCGCTTTCTTTTCATAAAGCAGGAAGAGCTGAACAGACCTGAGACTCTAACTGCCACCAGAAAAGGAAGGTGTGCTCTGGAGTGGGACCCCTGATCTCCCACTCCATTCAGCCACAACCAGCAGGCAAGTCTTGGAACCCCTCCCTGCCTTACTTCCACGGAGATGAACTTCAGGGAACACCCTCACTTTGCTCGTCCTG
>NW_006159877.1:345899-352894 GCF_000334495.1 Tupaia belangeri chinensis
GCTGAAGGTTAGACACGCGAAGTCCTTGATCAAGGCCCGGCACACAGTGAACTTCCAGCAGCCATTAACTGGCACAGCAGCGACTTTGGTTTGTGAGCAGGTTACACGTGGAAATGAAGACAGACTCCCTCTCCTCATAGCCAGTTTCCATCTAAAGGACAGATGACAGAAGTTCCAAAGTCAGTGGACACCACTGTGCATGTGACCTGCCTGACACAACATGTACAAGCAGGTCACATGTATGCGTTTTGCTCTTACATGGATTTGCTGTATGTGCCAACGATTCAACAACCCTGAGCATGCATTAATGCAGATTAATTGACCTTTCCCAAATTACCTATCTTTATTAACCAAGCACAAACAAATATTTTAGGTTTGGGAACTGATGAAAAGTTTCGGAATTATTTACAAATGGAAAGATCGCACTGACTTAAGACCCTAGATATTTCACCCTCACACTCCATTCTTGGTACAAGCTTGTAACACATATATCCCCAGAGGCTAACGTGGATAACAAATAAACAAATAACAACAAATAAATAAAAAGGGCACTTGCAAGGTCACCCTGAGGATCACTGAACATGACCTTGTAGGACGATCTACTTTGCATGCAGTCGTGAAACTGTGTGATTCCACTTAGCTTTGCTTATGCAACCTTATTCGGCATGTGAGGGTGTCTGTGTGTTTGTGTAATGAGTTATGAGTGCCTGTGCTCACATGCATGTGTACATCTGCTTATGAGGAAGATAAAGGACCTGCATTTCCTGTTGTGATAAAGATCTGCTCAAGAAATGTAACAAAATTAATTTGGCAATGTGAAAATTTCTGTCTTTTAGGTCTAACAACATTAGCAAACATCCCTTCTCATTTATTGAATGTAATACCTTCCATCATTTTGAAAATAGTTTGGAGGGAAATGTTATAAATTCCATTGCAAGATTTAGAATAAATATTTATAAAAATATCAGCTATATATGTGTGTACGTGTGTCTATACATACATATTTATAAACATGCCTAGGCACAAATATATGCTTTAATTATTTATAACCGCTTTTATCTTTTCTAATTTATTTATAATTATTCATGCATTGGGGAAGTCATGTATATTTGAGACTACTTTAAATTCACACTGCTTATTCGATTAATGTAAACATATTTGAATGGAATATTGTGTTTCCATAGATACAGATGCACATGTCACAATTTATATTGCAGGCACAGAACAAGTTCTATAAGAACACAATTATGTGTATTCACACATCATTTATTCAAAAGCCCTGGAGAATGTTGTTTATCACATAAGTGAATTTTTCAGATCATTGAACTTTAATATTTTAAGCACCAGTGTTTAATTTTAAATATCTGCAAGGGAACTTTCTGTAGGACACTTCCTGAATTCATAGGGAGATAATACGGAGCGTAATAACGATACTGATGAAAACTGGAGTGTTACGGTAGCTTGACTACCCACTAGATGCTGCTTCTGTACATTTATGCTGGGAAACGCTTGAGACTTAGTAACTGCACACGTTCACTCAAACATTACCATAGAGAAAATACGAAAACATTGCGAGACCTAAACAATTTATGTAACAAAATTGAAGTGACCAAACCAAGAAATAGTTAAGATTTAAAGCTGTGTCTTTCTAGCTGAAAAATCCCTTTGTTTTTCCAATGCAGCATCATTTTCTCATGAGTATGTCGTCAAAGCAGTGCCTGCGAAAGCTGTCAGAATCAGAATAGGGTTATTTATGCCAGCTCGTGTCACACCCTGCACACACTAATCCAGGAAAGGCCATGGGCAGAGTGTAATGTTTGCTAATGTTGTTAGTCCTGAAAGTAAGAACTATTTCTAGGGGCCAGCAGGTGGTGTGGAGGTTAAGGTGGCTGGATCCCACATGGCCAACTTCATAGTTTGAGATCTGGACCCAACAGCCTGGAAAACACACTGGGTGCATATGTCCAAAATCCCAAGGGGAGAATGAAGAGACTGCAGTATGATCATCCTCCCATGGAGTGATTTCTCATTTCCTGTATCTCTCTCTGTCTCTCTCCAGAGAGCACACATGCCCTTTAGCAAAAACTACAAGAAAGAAAGAGTGAGAGAACACAACTGTTATTTAAAAGTCTCTGCCAGAATCACGGGCTTGCACAAAGACCACCGCAACCTGACAAGACTTCTGCAAGCACATCTGTCAGAGACTACCTGTCCGACCTTGAACTAATGCCACTCTTGTTTTTGATCCTATTAGCCAAGGCTTACTTGCCCCAGACTACTGGAATAATCCCCTCTCCCCTTCCCATACTGGTATTTTTTGCATTAAAACCTGCCTACAGAGCATAGGACCTCAGTCTGCATGTTCAGAGCAACCTGAACACATCAGGCTGCAATTGGGCTGCAGTCCTCAAGCCTGGCCCAGGTCCCTTCTACTTTCCATACTTGCCTCTGTTTACCTCTTACGTGGATGTGCTCATGGCTTTCTATAGGTTTTTAAACCCACACAGGGTTTGCACCTGCCGTTTAGAGTTGTGTGGTCCCCTGGGGTATGGAGAAACCATGAGCATGCCTTCTGCTCTCTACGACTTTCTGCTATATCCACCCCAGTTCTCCTTAATTACGTCTCCTGCTATGTAGTCTGTGCTGTTGAATCAGAAACAAGAGTTTGATAAAAATGGCAAGTTAATGTGTATTTGGTCAAGAAAGATATGGGTTTTCAGTCTTTCATTTGCTTACACCTGTTCTTCACGTCATGGTTGTTCTCCTAGTGGGAAGGCTGCCGCGAAGACCAGCTGTATAGATTCACTCACGGAGCAGATTTTATTGAAAAGAAACAGAAGAAAACACTCATCATGAATGATGCAAAAGTGTCAGGAAAAGGTACACCAGGGGCATTGCATGCACACTGTAGGCATGCTGGAGTTCTTCTAGATGTTTCCCCATTAGTTGCTTCTCAGGTTATTTCAGACCTTTAAGAAAAGGAGCATGTTAATAGAAGACATATTGAAGACTTCTCCTTCAATATCCTACTTTGAGGGATTTGAACAGATGCTTCAGATCATATAAAGGTTTTATCTCTGTGTTATCACTGGTTTGACTTTTTCAGCATTGTACAAGAAGAAAATCAAATCTTTAGTTTCGTCGTAGCATATAATTGCAACAAGAGAGCCAAAGCAAAGAGAAAGCTTAGAGAAAGTTGTCCTTAAAGTTTGAGGGTTTCCTAGATTATGAAAGAAAACCAACCCATGTTCAAAGTGTTATTAAAAAAATCCAAGAGCTCTTGCAGCAAACTTCTGTGTGTTATTAATGCACAGACTTTGGGGGAGCAAGAAATAGGAAATGAGATTTAAGCACTCACTGATGAAAAGGGCGCAGGCCATCCCCCAACCTCACTTTCATTAAAGGTGGAATTTCGGGGCTAATGGGAAGGTTGAACGAGTGGAAGAGACACAAGTTCTACATGGCAACATTAAAGTTTCATGTTTTATCTCCAAAAAAATCACTTTTCAAAATCAACATTATCATCCTTGAGTAATATTAAAATATAAAAATGGACATGTCTTATCTCTCTACTGACTTAAATTTCTTTTCACCATCAAAACTTATTCTGGCAGAAGAAGTGATATTTTATGTATAAGTGGGAAAAAAACAAAGTCTCACCGAGTTGCGGACGAATGCCCTCTAGCGTAGGCTCTCCTATGTCGCCCCACTTCTATTTTCATCACTACCTGTGAAAGGACTCCCACGGTGCTTTCTAGGTTGTAAATAAAATAGAAAAACAGTGCTGCATTTTGGGGGTCGCGTCGGCTTTATCGCTCTTTTCAAGGGACCCCGAGCCTCTTCAACTGCCTCCAGAACCAGCTCTGGGTGCTCCCTGGGGCTGGCAGGAGCCTCATAGGAGGTTCTGGCCGCATTGTGGTGTCCACCGGCCCTCTTCACCCCCTTTCTGGCTGGCTGCTGGGAATTACCCACCAAGGCCCCCAAGGGGATGAGATCCATCAAATACCTGTATCTGAGGGTGCAGAACACAGCCCCTCCCCAGTGAAAACCCAGTGTCTCCCCGAGGAGAGGGGTCCATCAGTTGTTCCACTGTGAGCTTTCCCTGCAGGGCAGCTGCTACCTGCAGTTTGTCCTGAAGTCCGTTCCCCACCCTCAGGGGAAATCTTAGCCTCAGGGATGTTTTTCTCTGTTCAGGATTAATCACCTTCGTCTACCACTGGCCTTTTGAGCTAGTGTATGTGTGTGTGTGTGTGTATGTTTCTCTCTTCCTACAAAATGAATTATTTCTCAGGAGCTCCTAGGGTGTCCATGTCAGTAAGTGGCTGTGTGGTGGATTATTTGCAGGCTGTGGGGGGGGCACTCTGACCCACCACATAACACTCCAATCAAACCAGGAATGTGTCTTGTCTAGGAAGTCCTCAGCCCCAGGACTCACCTCTGAAACTATACATAGAGTTTTTTTTTTTTTTTTTTCTTGTAAATTTTGTGGACCAATGGAAGACCAAGAGCAGAATACAGCTAGCTACAATGTGTAGGGTGCTGTCAGAAGGTCAGGCTGGCGAGAAACTAAAGCATTACTCTTAAGCCAAGAATAGCACCCAGGCCGAAGAGGGAGTTAGGACTCAGCATACAGATGAGAGGACTTCAAAAGGTTATGAGAAAATGGAATTAAAGTACAAGTTTATTTAGGTACTAAATAAATAAATAATAAAACCAAACATAGCTTTCTTCATAAAACACATTTTCCGTGACATTTTTAAAGATTTTTTGTCAAACTTCAGTCATGCAAGAAGTGGAACTTCAGAAATCAGATGCACAATATTGTGCTTGCACATAGGATGACCATTTTGTACATCTAAAAGTAAGTGGAGGCACCAGGTGGTTGGCGACTGGGGTGGTTGGATCCCACCTAGTTAATGGAGTCCAGGACCCAGTCACTTGAAAAACATGCCAGGTGTGTGGACATACATTCCTAAAATCCCCAAAGGAGAATGGAGCAGAAGGGACTATGGTGTGGCCACCCCCTTTGGAGGGTGATTTCCCAATTTCTCTCTCACTCAGGCACGTGCAAGAGCCCTATGGTAAACTAAAAACGACATGTATGTTAGCAGGGGAAATCTCAATCTAATTGTTCTTGCAAATAGAAAATAGAAAATAAACAAATAGGCAAATAAATAACCTCTGCCTCTTACAATGAATGAATTTGGGGCCAGCATCCCAACCCAGCAAAGCTCTTTTTCCACCTGTGATGTGGAGAGAGTACATACTGTATAGGAATTGAGGCATAAATGAAATCGCGTGTGCAAATCCCTTGGCGTAAATAACACAAACGAGACCAAAAAAAGCAGCAGTACCGTCGTCCTTGTCTATTGAAGTAAAGGACAAAATGGGTACTTTGCCATCTCCTGCTTACTGGGTACCCTCAGGTGATTCTATCGAGTTTAACCTACTCTCCCTCCCCCCTTTTCCAGATATTCAGTAAAGAGAGATCTACCCGGTTCCTGATTAGCAATAATACACCTGTCAGTTTTTTACTTGTGATAAGAAAGTGGCAGAAGTTGAGATTTAAAATTGGAGTTGGATCAATAATCAGTGGTTAAGATATCAAAATTATTTCCTTAAAATTAATCGTGTGGATCATGACAGAGGGGACAGAAAATTAGGAGTCTTGGGCCCTGGTTGACCCACAGAGGACACAGCGTGGCAGCTGCGAACCTCAGAATACTAGCCCTGTGGCCAAGAAAGGGTAAGCTCAACACCTTACAGTGGCTAACGGCATGCCCGGGCCAAACACAGGTTTCTCACTTTCTTTCTTTTGACCACAGCTTGCTCCAGCACCCGATCTTTCATTTAGGCTTGGGTAAATGTCTACATCATCCTATGCATTTTTAATTAAGACACATTGATTCATTGACTTTATGCCAATGTAAGGGGTTGTGCGTACACTCCAATCTCTCTTGCTCAGCCTGGTCCACTGAGTTCTCTCCTCATTAGTGAACAAGTTGCCGAAAGTGTGATTGTTTCACAACGCTGATTCAGAAGATGAAATATTTATGTTCACACAATCAGAAGCCTGCCCTGGACGAGCCGCTGTCCTTTTCAGATATCGAGTTTTCCAGGAAGGAGAATCCCCAGGATGAGTATTTATTGCCTTATTGACCACACTGAACATAATACCATGTATTTGGCTCCGAAACCACTCCAGTTCAAGGGGCGGGGCGTCTGCAGGGATTCCACAGCACTTTCCTCAAGGACTGCGTAGGGGCGCCCCCACGCTCTGCTTCACTCTGCTGAGGAGCTTCCTAGAGCTTCAGAGTGGTTTCATTCACACAAAGTAGTTGTCTGCTCTCATAAAAAACTTTGAAGACAAAGCTGGGGAAACAAATTTAATATGAAATAGATGGGTAAAAACAGTATATCACCAACGTTTAAAAATCCCATACGAATGTCTTCTTACACTAGATTCCAAACTAAACAGTATTGATTACTCAAGTGTTACTCTACTAATAGACATCATACCATTTGAATATATCGAGTTGTCATAAAAGTCATGATGAATTTTTGTACAGAAAAAAAAGTCATGGCTTTTCTGACAGCCCTACTAAATTGCAAGCTCTTTCATGCCGTTTCACTGCCTCATGTGGACCTACTTTGTGTATCCTTTCACAGAGGCCCACACCCTTCCAGTGGGTAACAGTGAGCGGTGTTCTTGTAATGTTTCATCTTCTCACTTTCCAACCTGGAGGTAAAATGCCATTTTTACAAGCACAGAGGCTACAGTTCACGGCCTGGTTCTCCTACGTCTGTTGTGAGGCCATGGGCAATTCTACCCAATATCTTTTCACTCCTCTTTAGTCTTCCCATCTGAAATGGATTTGGGTTACCCCAAAGGGACACGACAGTAGGATCTATTCACAGGACTCTTGTGGAAACAGAACAAGGTAAGGCTTTGCTGACTGTGCAGTACCTGCAAAAAAGCACGTTCTTTTTTATTT
>NW_006159877.1:352943-438367 GCF_000334495.1 Tupaia belangeri chinensis
TTTTTGCTATATGGCATGTGCGCTCGCCAGACAGACAGAGAGACAGAAAGCGAAAAATCACCCCCCAGGGGGGATGGCCACGCTGCAATCCCTTCTCCTCCATTCTCCTCTTGGGATCTTGTACACGCGCCCAGCTTTAGTTTTAAGCCACCTGGTCCAGTTTGCAAACCGCAGTTGACTACGTGGGAGTCCAGCGACATAACCATCACGCTAACTGCTGGTCCCAAAAAGCACGTTCTTTAAAAGATAATAAATAAATAAGTAAAACAAAGCAAAAAACGTCCACTGTCATCATTATCTTCATCTTCTCTTCTAGCATTCTTTAACTTGGTGGTATAGGTAAATCAATGTTATATGTGTTCATTAATGTTTGAATACATTTTTATTATATTAAATATTTCTATTTTATAAAGTAGCAGAATTGGAGTAAAAATGGAGCAAATGTTGGTTCAGATTTTTTTTAGGTGCTTTGCCCTTGGAAGACATATGAAAACTATGGGAGATAGCTGGAGTATAGCTGTGGTTCTTAGAAAATCTTGCTATATGTTTAATCCATGAAGTGTTGACATAAATTGCACTCTCTATAAAGTATGCTTGACAGAAGTGGGAAGGAAGAAGTGGTTCTCTGAATGACTTCTATTTTTATTAAATTCTTTTTGTATTAGAGAGTAAGTTTATCCTTAATAACTGACAATTCAATGTGCCATTCTCATTTTGCTGTGAATTCTTACAGTTCCCATCCATAATATACTAGTCAATGAGTGAGAATATTGAGCAATATTTCCATTTGTTCTTATTAGTAATGAAAGAGCTATTCTAATCATTTCAATATTATGGTATTTAGAGACTTCAAAGTTTCACATGACTGTCAGGGCTAGTATAGAGCTATTAACCAAACTTGAAGCAATCTGAATTTGCCAAACTAGTGCAATGAGCTAGTTAGAAATGGAAAAGGTTGGGACTAGCAGTTGGCATAATGCCTACATTGCTGAACTCCCATGTAGTCAACTGCGGTTCGAGTCCCAGACCCAGTAGCTTAAAATCACACAGGATGCATATGTGTGCGTGCCCAAGATCTCAAAAGGAGAATGGAGGAGAAGGAATTGTGGGATGGCCATCCTCCCTGGGGGTGATTTCTCGATTTCTGTCTCTTTGTCTCTCTCTGTCTTTCTGGTGAGTGCACATGCCCTAAAGCAAAAGCCTCTTAAAAAAAAAAAAAAGAAAAAAGAAAAGAAAAGAAATCGAAAAAGTCAATGACATCATAGTTTGCATACAGATACATTTTAGGTCTTTTGGTTCATGTATGAGAAGTCATAAAGAAATAAAGAAGAAAGCTTTGCTACATTCTCTTTGTGAAAAAGCAAAGCTCCAGGGAACCAGCAGTTGGCGTAAATGGCTATGTCGCTGGACTCCCATGTAGTCGACCGCAGTTCATGTCCCAGACCCGGTGGCTTAAAACTCATGCCGGGTGTGTGTGCTTGCGTGCCCAGGATCCCAAGAGGAGAATGGAGGAGAAGGGATTGTGGCATGACCATCCCCCCTGGGGGGTGATTTCTCGCTTTCTGTCTCTATGTCTCTCTCTGTCTGTCTGGTGAGCGCATGTGCCCTACAGTGAAAATCTCTCAAAAAAAAAAGCAAAGCTCCAGTATAATACAAAAATCATAAAAAAGAAAAAATCAATACATAGTTGTATAATATTTAAAAGTGATCACTTCAACATTAAAAATAAGGTAAGAGGGACCAGCAGTTAGCGTAATGCCTATGTCACTGGACTCCCACATAGTCGACCGTGGTTCGTGTCCCAGACCCGGTGGCTTAAAACTCACGCTGGGCGCGTGTGCGTGCGTGTCCAAGATCCTGAGAGGAGAATGGAGGAGAAGGGATGGCCATGTGGCCATCCCCCCCCTGGGGGGGCTGATTTCTCGCTTTCTGTCTCTCTGTCTCTCGCTGTCTGTCTGGCGAGCGCATGCGACCTATAGCAAAAACCTCTCAAAAAAAATTAAAAAATAAAAAAAAGCAAGGTAAGAAACAAACAGCATACAATTGTCAAAAAATGAGATACAAATGGTTCAAGAGGAATAACGGGCCAGCAGGTGTCTAGCGGTTAAGGCATTGGACTCACACGTGGCTGATCATGGATCAAATCCTGAATCTAGTGGCTTGAGCTGTTGCAGAAAACCAGACACCAAGGAACAGAAATGATACTCAGGAGGGAAAGGAGAATTTGTTATTACACCAGCAGGAACGGAGGAGTTAACACTCTGAATCTGTGGCCCTGGCTGAGATTGGACAGTCTTTTATGTGTGAGTTGGGGAAGGGCATGCTAGGAGTGTCCTATCAGGGAAAAGAAGCTCAGTGACCCCCTAATACAGAGCTGGCAGAGAACCAGGTACTCCCACCTTCTCAAGGTCTCCAGCCACTCAACAGTCAGGGGAGGGGCAGCTAGCTCACAGGGAAACAGAAAGTCCTGGCAGCTATCATCCCTGGGCTGCTTCGAGGTTGTTCACAGGCTCCTCCGTATCAGAACAGAAGGTTCAGGCCATTATCAGCCTTAGGTTGCTCCACATAATTCCCCCCTCTTGAGCCTCCTCAACCATACTTGAGGAGGGTCAGTTAACAGGAGTGTGGTAAACATAGCTTCTGGAGTAGCGACAAACGGTTGATATTTGTTGGCTTCAAAGTGGGAGTTTTTAAGGGTACTGTAGGGGCGTCATCCCATCCATTGCTGTCCTCCAGCGTCTGCCTTGTGTAGTTTGGTGGGTTTCCTGAGTGACTCCTCTGGCTTCTGCCATGCATACAGCAGTCAGCCCAGGGGTGGCTGCAGCATGCTGCAGACTCGATGTCACGTCTTGGCCTTCTGGAAGGTCACCTTGGTTGGCTGCTCAGGATGGCCATTCATAGTCCAGGTCCTGGGGTCCTCTGGCACTGTAGCTTGCTTCACTCGTGAGTGGTGAATCCACAGGGTTAGCCCTGCAACCTTAACTGCAGTAGGGCTAACAAGGATAAAAATACATGGCCCCAACCAGATGGGCTGTAGTGATACTTTTCTCCAATCATTAACTCACATGACATCCCCAGGTTCACGTTAGTGCACCCAGTTTCTGAGGGGAACAGGGGCTCTTTCTAAGGTGATACGGGCTACTTTCCTAAGGGTCGTTATCCCGCAGACCCCAAGCAGGCCTCACCTCCAGGAATGTGTGCATTTGTAAGAACAAAGAGAAACCCTCCCCAGCATCTCCGTGGGGTGACACGGGGCTTGGCCAGCTGTGAGGACAAGCAGGATTGCGCACCTACTCACGCGGGGGAACAGTAAACAGAATTCTCTACTGCGGGCCCCAACGGTGCCTTAAAACCGTGGCACTTTTACTCTTCCCATGCTGGGTCGCAGGAGCGTGTCCCTAGGGCAGGGATGGTCCGTGATGCTGCGGGATGGTGGCAGGCTGGGCAGGCACACGTGCCACACAGGTAGCACTATCACGGCAAGAACTCGGGGAGAGAACCACAGCCCTGTCACCCCACGGTTTGCCTGGCACTGCTGAGTCACGAGGGACACTCCAGGGGCTGACTTCCCTGGGACCAGAAAAGAGCTCTGTCCATCCATCTCAACTGCCGTTTGCAAAGTCCCCTCCTCAGTTCTGAACCCTCGCCCTCCCCTCTACCTCTGTCCCAGTCTGTGGCCACTCTGCAGTTGATTCTTCGGGTTTCCCTTGTTGACTGAGGTGGTGGCTCCCCCTCCTGCAGCCATGTGTCCCCCATGACCCTGGTCTGGCCTTAGCATCCTGACAACTCAGGCTCAGTCCTGTCCCCAGGTCTGGCTCAGTCAGCCCACGCCACCCCCAAGGAAATGGGAACGCTGACATCAAAACTCATGAACAGGTCATGTTTCTTCAGAAAATATGCTACATGGGTATGTAATCACACGTATTTAACGAGAGCTGCAGATTCTTTAAAATAATATTGGGACTAAGTATTTCATTTAAATGTAATTCACTTTAAGCCTCGTGGATAAAAATTCTAGAGACTGAGGAGTTTGAGAAGATTTACTTAAACTTAAGGAGGAAAAATTCCTAATTTATCCTTAAAATACTAAACTTGAATGGAGTTACAAGGGAGAAAGACAGAAAGGGCAAGAGAGAGAGAGAGAGAGAGACAGAAACAGCCAGAAAGGAATGAAAGGAACCCACCACATGCCTTCCGGCAGAAGGGCGGGCTCGCGGTGTTGTCTCACACACAGCGCTGGATTTTAAAACTGTTATTTACTTGCTGAAAAATGTGGGCTTGGAACATCTGTCCATTATTGATGACTTTTTTCAGTCTTGTTTTTTGTTTTGTTTTTTATTTTTTAAACAATACTGCAGAAGATTCTGGTTGAGAGACTCAGAGTGAATCATGGGGTGCCGTTGTTAGCTAACAGTGCTGCTGCTAATGGTGGCTCGGCCAGTGAGAACCATTTCATGTGAACACACACGCATCATATACACGCCACATGCGCTGTGCATACACCCACCCACACACACACCACACACACACACACAAACACACGCTGTGAACACGCCCACCCATACACACACCACACACACACACACAGACACACACTGTGCACACACACACCCATACACACACCACACAGACACACACCACACAAATGCACGCACACACGGTACACACACTCACCCAAACATATACACACCACTTTCATTATATACATATACACACAGTTCAGATTCAAATACACATACATGGCCCCCTCTGCATGCACACTCTATTTAAGCAAATAGATGATGCAAAAAATTGGAAATGAACTTAACTTAGTTGCTTCACAATCACCATGTTTTGAATATCGTACCCCCTGGATGTTAACGTTGTTGGGCTTTCATTTAGTTCAGGATATCACTCATGAGTTCATCTTTACATTTGAGTAGATTAACAAAAGGAGTGGGGTGCAAATCTCCTGTCTAGAATTCCTATTTATTTATGTATACTCCCCCATTCCCACCCAGCTCCCTATTCCTTGGAATGGGCTGCACTTACAGACTTCTGCAAAGAGCAGAACAGGGAAAGAAGGAAGGGAAGGATGTTCCCATGGCCATATCCGGCAGACGCTGCCTCTGCCAGGAGGCCGGGTCAGCTGAAGCTCTGTGTTCATGACGTAGTGGCAAGACCTCTTCTGCAGTCCTCCTTTTAGAAACCAAGAACCCCACTCAAACCATGAGAGAAACATCAGGTAAACCCAAATCTACGGCTTATGATGCAAAACACCCTATCAGTATCTACCCAGACAGCCAGGCTTATCAAAAACAAGACAAGCCTGAGAACACCATAACTTTCAGGAGACCAAGGAGACAGGCTGCTGATGGTGATGTGGAATCTTAGATCTGATTCTGAAAAGGACTTTAGGAAATAATTAAATAGAGGAATTTTGTGAACACTTAAAAAAAAGACAGAAACGAAATAGTCAGTAGCTATTAAATTGACATTTAATTTCACTCAGTAGAGATCAATTGTGTGTCAGGTGTAAAATCCTGAGGCAGATATAGTTCAAGAAGACAAACCACAGACATCTTATATACCAGGACATGGACACCTCCGGTCATTTCCTGGAGGAGGTGATTAAAACTTGAACTTGAAGTGAGTCGAGAGAGGCAGTAAAAAGTCTAAGTGAAGAGACTGTGAGCAACGGAACAGAACCAGAAATTCCATGGATCATTCTGGAAATGAGCAGTAGTCTACAACTGGAGAGCATGGGATCAGCAGAGGCGTTTGTGGTTCGTGGTTATGTGATTTAAATCTCCTTTGCAAACTAAAACAGATGCTCTCGAAATGGTATGGAGATTTACACACCAATGTAGTCCCAGATCCAAACAGTTTACAGCTACAGAGTTGATGCTCAAAAGGATACACTGAAATAAAAGCAGGGTGAGAGGCCTGGTGGAAGGGAATGGTGGAGGAGGAAATAAGAAAGAAGGAAGAGATGAATGAAAGAATAAAAAATTAGTTTCCTGGGTGAACTTATGGCATGGTGGTTACATCGCTGGACTCCCATATGACCATGGTTTGAGACCCTGGCCTGTTGACTTGAGACTCATGCTGGGTGCATGTGCTTGCATGCCCAAGATCCTTGTCAGAGAATGGAGAAGAAGGGATTACGGCATGGCCATCCCTGCTGTGGGGTGAATTCTCACTTTCTCTCTTACTATCTCTCACTCGCTCTCTCTCTTTCTCTGGTGAATGCACGCACCTTATGGCCAAACAAACAAAAACAAAAAACTCTAAAAAAAAAACAGAAAAAAGAAATCATCTCCTCACAAGTATTTCAGGACTGCATGTGCCTTCTGTGCTATGGAATATTCATTTTATCAGATGAACCAAGGAGATGACCACCGTCCTTCTCTAAAATTAAATGATGTGTTTGTCCTTATTTTACAAAGTACGTTAACTGGTTAAAAACCTGCTTCTATAAATTCTTCTTGAATTTTGTCATCTGCTGCTGCTTGTTTGCTTAGTGAGCAGTAACAGACTATCAAACAAATGAACAAGTTGCAAATGAATATTAATGAAAAAGCATGAAAATATTATTTTAAGATACTCTAATTTTTCATATGTTCTGCTTTTAAAATATTTTTTTACATTTTCTGCTAGCCAGATTTGTTGTTTGAGTGGCAGAACAAACTGTGTCTCTAACAGAACTTCTCAAAGAAAATCTCACCTCCCCTCAAGTAAGCAAGTTTGAGCCACGACGTGAGGAGTCTGAGAGCCTAAAAAGAGGAGGACTGACTGCTGGGCTCCACCACGCGACGGTGTCAGTGACCTCGACTAGAGCTGCTTCTTGAGTTAGAAGGGTAATTAGGACAGAAGGGTAAGAGAGAAAACAGAAACAGCTAAAACGGACAGCACCTTTGAGGAGTTTATTGAAAATGTGGTGGATTCACGGGGACATGAGGTCAGACATATTTTAAAATATAGAAGTACTTACGTTATTATGCCGATGGGGTGACACATTCTAGAGAGAATACATCATGTTGAAGAAAGGAGCTAAAGCTGATGGACTAGCAAACGCCCTTGAGTAGGTGAGAGAGACTCTAGTGTGATTGTAGAGGATGCACTCTATCACTTTTTTCTTTTAAGAAATCATTATAAAACACAGGAGAGAGAGAGGAGAAGGAGAGAGAGTGGAGAAAGAGATGCATCCCCACAGGACTTGGTCATGTTGCCATATGCTTCCCAGTCCTCCAGGATACTTCACACACACACACACACACACACACACACACACACACCATGTTTTCTGACCAACCGGGACAGAGCTTTGAACTTTAGAGAAGATTTTAGCGAGGACTAAGCTATCATTAGTAGGCAGTGTTGAAGATGTTGAGTCTGTCCGATGCCTTGCAAGGCAGTTCCTGATGACCACCCCTCTGGATCTGGTTACTAGAATTGCAGAGAGAGCCGTAATGAGGTGATGTGCAGTGGAATTCCTGGGATAAAGGGAGTCGAAGGACATTTCTGGATAAAAGATAAAATAAAGAAAGAACTCAAGATACAGGGCTGCAAAGGAGAGGAGGAATTAAATAATGTGACTTGGAAGCATGTTGGGAGAAGCTTTTTTACAGTATATTGAGGTGAAAAATACATAATATAAAATTGAACATTTTAACGACTTTTAAGTGGGTCTTCTCCAGAAAAAAATAATGTGTCTGCTGTGGAGAGGCCAAGTTCAGTCACACGCTTTATGGAAAGCAGTGACCCTTTGTGCCAGATGAACAACCAAGAACATCCAGAAATCTAAATCTCTTTATGAATTCTGATGAAAGGACCAGCCTAGAGGAAGGCATCTCCTTGGACTCAGGTGAGAGGCCGTGGCTGTGTCGGGCAGGCCAGAGTCCAATCACCCTGGCCGGACATGCAGCAGGGTGGCAGTGCTGCTTGGGACCCTGCACACACGGAAAGGTGGGAAGTACTCGCAGCGAGGGCTGGTGTTCTGCGACAACGAGGTCCATTTCTCCTGCAGTCAGAGGACTCACTGTGAAATGCCCTGTGGTTAACGGAAACGAGAGCTGGTATCCTTTCAGACCCGGTTCTTTTTAGCCTGGGATCCTGTCTGTCAGAACCTGAAAGCAGCTGTTTGGCTGGGAGCCACAGCTGTGAGTGGACAGGGTGGAAGAGGCCAGCACACAGCAGCACAGCAGGAAGCAGAAGTTTGCTCAGGAAACATCCCCCACTGCAGAGGAAGCCTCAGAGTGGCCTTTCCAGTGACTTCTGCTTGAGTCTTTCGAGATTTTCCTAATGGAATGTCCTAGAACGAGATTAATTACAAACGTGCCTTAATAAAAGGACTCCAAAGAGAATGTCAGCACATGTATTAGTCCAGGTCCCGAGCAGGGGAGCAGTCGGAAGTGAACACGACATTTATTAGGCGAACGCCTGAGAGGAAACGGGAGACCCAGAAGAGGCCTGGAGTGGAGGACAGAGGGCACAGACAGGAAGACCTTCAGGGAATCTGAGAGCCAAGGGGTCCTGCACCTCCCAAAGCCGGCCAGCCTTCTACCGGCCATGCAGACACTCTGGGAGTGCCTGTGGGTTTGAGACACACATACGAGGCCAGAGGCCAATGTGGTTCCACCCAGTCCAAGAGCCTCAAGAAAAGAAAAAAAAAAATGCCACTAGGTTAAACTCATATTTTCTCTTTTTCATCTGCTGTGCCTGTGAAGTACACACATGCTTTATTAAACTATACGTCCTGTTTCTGTACAGCTCTATTTTGGATAGAAATCATTTCTCATCACTTGGATGAGATAAGAGAGATAACTGGTAAGTGTCAGGAATCCGTCACACTAATCTCAGAGGAGAGAACATACTAGAATCCATTTCATAGTTCCGGCTTCTAAAATAAATGTCTTATCCCAAAATGTTACATCTAATCATTTCTTTTTTTTCAAATTTATTTAATATAGTCAATCACTGCACATACTTAGCTTGTAAGATGAGTTTACCCATCATGAATACACTTTAAGCATTTCATTTTCATCTAATTTAATAGAAAATTTGAAAATTTTATTCTCAGAACTGTTATTATAGAATTTTTAGCTCAGTACCTTCAAATAATGTATCCCAAGTTTAACATTGTTAACGTGAAGTCAGTCTGCCTACACAAGCATGTTGATTAATTAATAATTTAATCTCACAAGTAGCAGGAGTTTATAAATGAATATACAGATGCTCCTTGGCTTAGGATCAGGTTATGTCCTGATAAACCTACTGTAGTTCACATAGAAGTTGAAAATGCATTTACTATACCTAACCAACCAAACATCAGCTTGATCTAACCTGCCTTAGATGAGCTTAGTACCTCAGCCACAGCTGAGCAAAAACTAAGAGAGAGCCATTTTATAATAAACTTATTTTTTCATGCAATTTCGTGGGTCCCGCACTCTGAGTGAAAAGCAGATTGGGACAATGTCCCACCCAGTCCCACAGGAGTGCACGTCCCACGTTACTAGCCTGGGAAAGGATCAACATTCCAGTGGGGTTCTACTACGTGTGTATCCCTGCTGCACCTCTGTAAAGTCGAGCCACTGCAAGCCAGGGGGTGTGCGGAGCTGCACTTTGGACGTGTACAATGATCTTTCTAGTGCATTGTCTTAGAGCAAACCCAAGTGGCCCACTAAATGCAATGATGATTTAGCAGTGACAAATGGTGGCTGCAATGACTGTAGATGCATGTATTCTGAGCATGTGTCATGTGCCAAGGAGACCTAAACCCTGTACACCTTCACGTGGCTGGGGACCAACGAGTCAGAAAAAGAAAGAGCAGGACAGTTCTTACAAGAGAAGCAAGTCATGTCAGGGTTTTGCTTAGGCTTTGTTTTCTTTAATCCAGCTCTAGTGGACGCAATCCAGCATGCTGCCTGGGGGTGATGGCAGGAAGGCAGAGCAAGGTCTGAGGCTGGCAGAGCCAGCTCTGCCCCCATCCTGCCTGCTTCTCACTGTCATGGCTCAGTTTTATGCAGGGACAGTCAAAGACATGGCCCGTTGTCCATGTATAAGAACAAATAAGATTACATTTTTTAAATTATTTTTATATTTTTAAGATTTATCTTTAATCACTGTGCATCTTTCCAAAACGTGTTTTTCCAGCATAAATACAGTGTGTGTTAGTCAAGTCAGAGATATTGCCAGGCACATTATCATTAACAGATAAGTTTTAATTTTTGTTTTTGTTAAATGTTTTTTCCCCTGACCCCTTCTCCCACCCCCTGTTGCCCTCCTTTCTACGCTGTTTTCAGTATCCTCAGTTGTGCTCCCTGCTACTGGACCTTCCAGGCTTTCCGTTTCTGTCACAGAGTGCAAATCACAGTGTATGTTGCATGGGGACATACAACCCCTCTCTTTCATAGTCTGGGTTACTTTGACTATCACTAAATATTCCATATTTGTCCACTTTGTAACAAATGTCAAAGTCTCATTGTCTTTTATGGCTATTGTTCTGTAGTGTAAATATGCCACATTCTTTCAATTCATTCATCTGTTCTTGTACATTTGGATTCTGTCCATGTCTTAGCACTTGTGAGTAATGCTGCAGTAAACATGGATATGCAAGTATTCTTTTGTCTTCCTACCCTTTGGGTAGAGGCCCAGAAGTGGAATTACTGAGTCTTATGGTAGTTCTAATTGTAGGTTTTCGAGGAAATGCATATGGTTCTCCACAGTGGCTGTACGAGCTTATATCCCCACCAACAGTGCAGGAGAGTACCCTTTTCACCACAGCCTCGCCAGTATTCATCATTCTGTATTTTATTTAATAAATCTTAGCCATTCTGACCATGTTTAAGCAGTACCTTAATCTCAGTCAGAATGGTACAGGGAACTGAATCAGCTTACCTGCAAAAAAAATAAATGAACAACCCAATAAAAAAAATGGGCAAATGAGTTGAACAGACCATGTTCTAAGGAAGACATACAAATGGTCAAAAAGCATATGAAAATGTGCTCCACATCTCTTACCATAAGGGAAATGCAAATCAGAACCACACTGAGATACACTTAACTCCAGTCAGAATATGATTATTTCAGTGGACAATACTTGCACTAATAGTGGTTCTGGGGGGCCCAGCACTGATGCGGTGGTTGTGGTGATGGACTCCCACATAGCCCATCATAGTTTGAGTCCTGCCTGATGGCTTGCTTTCTCACTCTCTCTCACTATCTCTCTTTCTCTCTCTGGTGAGCACATGTGTCTTATAGCAAATTAAAAATAATAATCAATAAAATTAAATAAATAATTCTTAAAAAGCAGTAATGATGGTTCTAGGAATACAGGCCTTCCTACTGCACGTCCATGAGCTGGTTGAGATTTTCCTCTCTGCTTTGACATAGGCTGGCACCCCCTCAGCTGGACACGGTTGAAGATGAGTGCCCTGTTGTGGACTAACCTTGTTCTCATCTTCCCAAAACAAAGCCCAGACACACCAGTCAGGACAGAGCAGGGATGCTCAGGAACATTCTTGGTTTCACACTGTTTGGTGTTAATTGGACAGAATGTTCATAAATGAATTACTGCTCACATACACCTGTAGGCTTTTCAAACATGGGGGGCATTTCCTAGGAAAACTGATTTAACTCAGACAGAATAGGTCGCATGGACTATTTGAAACAAAGATTAATTCATAAAGACTTCATATGTCTGCAGCTTGGCTGTCAAAGCACTGAGAAAGCATGAAATTAAACATGATTTGTTAGTTTCCAAACATGAGGGGACAGCTGGAGATGAGGTCTCCCCGCATGGGAATACTGAAATCCACTGAGTTCACCCAGCACTCACACACTTCCCCTGGAGCGGAGGCCCTGGACAGTGAGACATGAGTTCTAGCTAGGGAGGAAGTCGAGCCAGTCTTTCTTTTCTTCCTTAAGAGGGAAGCTAAGGATCTTTAGGTAATTCATCCAGCTGATGACCAGGGGATGCCATCTTCTGAAACGTGGAGTGTTTCCAGGGCATTTTGGTGTGGGCAGGTCAGGTTCTCTGTGGTGGCTTCAGTCCCTTTGTCAGTGGATGAAAGGGTAACAGAAATCAGCTCACTGTTGAATTAGAGACCCTGTGGCTGTGGCACAGTGGCCCCAGGCTGACATCTCAGGGGTGCAGAGACGCTGGCCACGCTTTCCTCTGTGCATCTCCTTCATGGCGCAGAGCTGTCACGTCGAAGGCATCGCTGAGCACGCGTTCCTCCAGTCTCCTCATACTACAGCCGCGGTGGGCAAGGCAGGGAACTGCCAGGAAACTGCCCCTGGCTGAGCACCGTACTGCAGCTATCAGGAGCCCTGCATCGATTTCAATGCCTACCAATCACTGCAAATGGAAGGGACAGAAAGGGAAGGAGAGGGACGGGAAGGGAAGGGAGGAAAGGGGAGGGAAACAGCCAGAAAACGGGGGGCTCTACAGAGCCAGGACACTTACATTTTGCAGAGGACATACAGATAGGAATGCGAGACATTAGTGTAGCTTGCCTTCAGTTTGCTCTACTGTAGAAGGCTGTTTTTGTTTTAAAATATAATTTTAAAATAATGAGTTAAGTGTAAAATAAAAAGATAAAAAAATAAAAGAATTGAGAGATCAGAAAAAAAATCTCTGAGACTGGCAGTAGCCCTGACTCAGTGAAGACTGAAGTGTGGGCTGAGGCCACTTCGCCATGAGAATGGAGCTTTAATGACTGGAAGTCCTGTTGAAGGTGGAGAGAAAGTTTTCAGTACACAGATAATTTGGAATACGGGTTGTCATTTCTGTTAGACTCACCTCTGCAGGAAGCTCAGAGGCTCCTTTACTGATTTTGCTACAAACTTGTCCAGAATCTTTGATGCTCCTGGGCTGAAGGGAGAGGGAGTGCGGTGAGGTCTTTGTAAGGATTTTCCTCAGAACTAGATCTTGTTCCATGAGATCTTGTATGCCACATGCCTGCTGGCTTTCGTAGAGCTGATGGGGTACATCACTTGAAACTCAGGCAGACCTCAATTAGACACTGTGCGCCTCCACTGCAGAGATGGACCACATGTCCTTAGGCGTTATTTTACTATTTCGAAGGTAAAATGGACTCTCCTTTCAATACAGAAGTCCACTTCAAGGTCAAAGTAGTAATTTTAATTCCATGGCATCCTGTGCTTTAAAAATTACATTAGGGGGACCAGCATTTAGCGTAATGGCTATGTCGCTGGACTCCCACATAGTCGACCGCGGTTCGAGTCCCAGACCCGGTGGCTTAAATTCATGCCGGGCGCGTGTGCGTGCGTGCCCAAGATCCCGAGAGGAGAATGGAGGAGAAGGGATTGCGGCGTGGCCATCCCTCCAGGGGGTTATTTCTCACTTTCTGTCTGTCTCTGTCTGGCGAGCACATGTGGCCTATAGCAAAAACCTCTCAAAAAAAAATTACATTAGGAATGAGCTTTACATAGACCCTATCAGCTGGGTATGTCTAACACAAACGTCATGCAGGGCAGCAGAACTTTCTTAAGTAAAAATAACTGTTCCTCTCATGAATGTAAGTATAAAAAATAGAAAATACAAAAATAATTATTTGGAATCACATAAATTGTAACAAAACACAGAAATCACTATTAATAGTGCTCTCCATGAGAAATTAATTCAATTCATAATGATGTTTGTGTAGATGCTGATACATTTCGTCACATTGCTGTTAGCACTAGACTTGGACATCTATCAGCAGTGTCTGGGTGATCTGTTTTATTGCATTAAACGTCTGTCATATGTTGGGGGTGGTGTGTGAGAGAGATGGAGAAAGATTTTATATATATTGATTGGTTGTGATTTGATAATCATGAATGCAGTTCTTGGGTCAGCGCAGTGGTACAACTCTAACGTGTGCTGGTACTCTGAACACCCACAAGAAGGCCCCGAGTTCATGTCCTGAAGTGTTCCTGTGCATGCTGGGAACTGACCTGTGACCACGACTCAGACTGGTTCAAGCTGGGGTGATTCATGACATGAAGATCCCAGTGGAAGTGCCTCTCTTTTCTCTCTCTCTTTTCTGTCTGAGTCTCTCATGGAAGAAATGAATGAATAAATTTTAAAAAGTGTAATTCTGGGGACCAGCAGTTAGTGTAATGGCTATGTCGCTGGACTCCCATGTAGTTGACCGCAGTTCAAGTCCCAGACCTGGCGGCTTAAAGTTATGCCAGACATGTGTGCGTGCGTGCCCAAGATCCCGAGAGAAAAATGGAGGAGAGAGGTTTGTGGTGTGGCCATACCCCCTGGGGGTGATTTCTTGCTTTCTGTCTGTCTCTCTCTGTCTTTCTGGCGAGCGCATGCGCCCTGTGGCAAAAAAGAAACTCTCCAAAAAAGAAAAAAAAAAGTATAATTCTGATTTCTAGAGAAAGCTAGTATTTGTGCTAGCCAGTCATCCTTTTGAAAGCTATCTGTTCATAGCCTTCGTACTTTCGCTGCATTGATAGTGGCCTACATTTAGAGTTCGTGACTTCTTTCATTTTCCAACAAAATTTTATTTGGTTCGTTCAGAAAAATTGGCTAAATAAATTTCAGCTGTAATTTCACATGTTTCAAAAATACAGGTGATATTTAGAATAATAACTTACAGGTACAAATTAATGATAAACTATAGTTTTACAGAAGAGTGTAAACATTTTGCACACCAGTCAGTCCTTCCTTTTAGGCAAAGTGCTCTTTTGATGACAAAAGTAGTTAACAGATATACACAGTATGTTCACAGTATGAACTATTCCAGACTATAAAAAAAGGTTTTGATTTTTTTCTCTTACAAGCAAAAGTGTATCATTTATATTCTTTTCTCTTTTCTTTTTCTTTTCTGTTTTTCTTTTCTTTTCTTTTTCTTTTTTGGTCTCACACCCACCATCTACCACTCACTCTCTACCAACCCTCTTCTCCCCTTACTGTCACTAACATCCACACTGACCCTCTCCACCATCATGTCTTCAAATTTCTCAACCTCTGCCAGAAATTATAGAACACTCAGTACAAATTGAGTGGGGATATGCTATGTGTATCTTGTATTTATTTATTTAGAGATGGAGTATATGTGCTCGCCAGAGAGACAGACAGAAAGCAAGAAATCATCCCTGGAGGAGAATGGTCACGCCATAATCCCTTCTCCTCCATTCTCCTCTTGGGACCTTGGGCATACACACACATGCACACCCAGTGTGTTTTAAGCCACTGGTCAGGGACTAGAACCATAATAAACTATGAAGGAGTCCAGTGATTTAACTATTATACTATCTGCTAGTCCTGATAATGTGTATCTTTTGAAGTCTGGCTCACTTTGTTCAACATTAAATCTTCTATATTTATCCACAGTGAGTTGAATGATAGGATCTCATTGTTTCTTCTAGCTGTGTGATATTCCACAGTATATATATATATTGCTACAGTTTCTCAAACAGTTTTCTTATTCTGTGTGTAGATACCAGGAAGTGGGATTGCTGGGTCATATGCAAGTTCTATTTGTAGGCTTTTGAGAAATATCCATATTGTTTTCCACAGAAGTTGGACTAATTTACATTTCCCCAACAGTGTGAGAAAGTACCCTTTTCCTTTTTCAAATTTTTATATTAATTTTTATACATTCAATCACGTATGTCACTTAGCTTGCAAAGTGAATATTCCAGCATGTACACATTTCTCACCAGTCCAGTTGAGAAAACTACAATCGTTAAGACATGGAGAGTACCCTTTTCAACACAGCTTCACCAACACTTATTGTTCTTTATTTTTTTGATCCTAGTCATTCTAACTGGGACTAAGTGATATCTCATTGTAGTTTCATGTTGCTTTTTCCTCATGACAAAAGACTTTGAACGTTTTTCTCATATGGCTCTTAGACATTAGAAAGCCTTCTGGAGAGCTGTTTGTTCAATTCATTTGCTCATTTTTTAATTGGGTTATTTCCTCTTTTCTGGGTGAGTCACTTGAGATTCTTATATATTCTAGACATCAATCCCTTATCTGAAGAATGGTTTGCAAATATTTTCTCCCATTCTGAGGGTTTTTTCCCTTTAGCTATAGTTTCTTTTGTTTTGAGGGAACTTTTCCTTTGATGTATTCCCATTTCTCTATTTTAGGGACCACTGTCTGTGCTTTGAGAGTCTTATTTAAGACATCTTTCAAAAAACCAATGTCTTCAATTTTTCCCTTACACCTCCTACCAGTAGTTTTATATTCAAGTCTTCAATCCATTTTCAGTCAATTCTAGTTAATGGTGAAGATAGAGGTCCAGTTTCATTTTTCTGCAGATAGATATCCAATTCTTTCAACATCATTTGCCAAAGAGGCTTTCTTTTCTCCACTGCATTGTCTTATACCCTTTATCAAAGACTGCCTCTATGAATTGAGGAAAAAAAAATTAATATCACATCTTAAGGAGTTGGAGGGAAATGCCTGACTTCTGCATGTAGGTATGCAGTATTAACTTTCTTTCTGCTTTAATTTTTTATTAAATTGGTCAACTTTATGTAAAATTTAATCCATGAATAACTTCAGTTTTACAAAAATGTTGTCTTTCTTAATTCCTCCATAGTGTTTTAGGTTCAACCAGAGACAATATTCTAAGAAGGGTCTTCTAGTGGAAGACCTGCGTCCCACAGCAAGCCTGCATCGTACCTTTTGATATCAGAACACCAACCTGTAGTATAGTTATCCACATCATCTCACTGAACTGGCATCTGATTTGTATCTGGGTTCATACACACGGTCATCTCCCACATCAAACAACCAGGGTGGTCTTTCCTGCCTTCTTAAAGCCCTTAACGCTCCTGTCAGACATGTTTACACTCAGGGCAGTGTGTAATTTGTCCTGTCATGGAAACTATGAAAACATGAGGTGAGTTAAAGTAATTTGCTTAGACCTGAGACTTAGGTATTTTTGTTGTTCTTATTTGGTTTTGTTTTTTCAGTTTTCAAGGTCATTTCCCAAGAAATGCCCTCTTAGCTGAGACAAAGAAAAGACTTGTCAACTTCGAACATGCTCTCCATGAATTTACAAAATTACAATATTTCAGAGTTAAAAAAATCTAAAGTATGAGAACTAATAGTTTTCTGCGTTGTTTGTTTTTCCCCCTTTTAAAAATAGAATATTATAGCAATTATTATTTTTCTAAATTTATTAAGAAGAAACTAGGGCTGAGAGATATTCAGTGGATTGCCTAGGTTCTGCCAGTGAGACACTGAGCTGGGGCAGGTGACGGTCAGGACTTGCAGTTCGGTGCTCCTTTGATGGCCCCTTAAGTAAGTCATGGCCTTGCTCAAGCCAGGCCTGGCTTTGACTTTTCAGGGAACCTCTGACCCCTAATCAGAGAAAGCAGATGCATTAGGGTGCTTGTGCCTCAGGAGCAATGGAAACTTTTCTTGACGGAATGAGTTATGACTGAATTGCAAACAACACTGAGGCTCAGTAGAAAGCAAAGGCACCTGGCATCGCAGCTGAGTAGGGTGTTCTCGCCTCACACCTGGTTTCTCCCTGCAGATTTGTGACCAGCATCATGTACTCCTCGAAGAAGTGTGTATAAATGCAATTCAAGTAGGTGAGGTGCATGGCAGTAAAGAGAAATAGTAAGAGTACCTCTGAAATCCCCTCTGAGGTGTACTCATTCTATGAACGGAGTATATGAGTTCAACTGATTTGGTCATTTATAATATCCAAGTCATTTATAAATAGTTTGGAATTCAAACACATTGTGATGACCATCAGGTCATGTGCATTGTTCTAAAAATTTTTGAAATCCTACGGAGAGGTAGTTTATTGATAATTCACTCAGTCTCATAACTTAAAGCATAGAAAGAAAGTCTTTCTTTAGGATTCCAGAAACTTTAAAAGTCATTCTACACTTCACCTTTCTAAAGATACCTGCACAAAGTAGAAAAACACACTTGGGAAGAGCTTGTCAGCAAGTGTCTTGGGACCCACACTGTCAGGAATCACACAGGATCCGGGGCCCTTCTTCCCATCACAGAAAGCACTGAAGCCTGGCTGGCCAGTCACACACATCTGTTGGTTGGCCCTGCCCGATACACACAGCCATTCTGCTTCACAAAATCCATGGACAGACCTTATCTGAGTTTGTTAAGTAGAAATTGTAGGAGGCCATTGTTTTGGACTGATCACATGTTCTAGGCTCTGATGCACCAGACCAATATGCAGTCCCTGGTGCTAAACTGCCAAAACAAACTGCAACTTTAAGGAAACAAATAGACCCCAAAATACATCGTATTCCCTCCCCCATACAAGAGATTCCAGGCTACCTGAGTCAGTGTTACAAGGAAATAAAATACATGGGTATCTTGTGACTTTTTAAGAATGTGTACCTGGAATAGTTCAAGATGCTACCTTGACTCTAGAATTTCTGCTTTAGGAGTATCCTTACTACCCAAATATATTTATCCTATACCTCCCATCACTCACATCAACTCACAAGTTATAACCTTTAGAATGTTCTAGTCACAACAATGTGTCAGAACCACTGTCCCCACACTTTGCTTAAGATTAAGCATAGTGACTCCACTTGACCCTGAGGTCACCCTGCTCTCCTGATCTGAAATTTGACCAGTCACTACTATACACGCCTTCTAGGTCCCCTCCCACTTGTGACTTTTGTCCCTAAAGTCCTCCTGACATCTGTAGGACCTTGGCACACATTATTTGCAGCAACCCTGATTTTGTGGTGCTTGGGTAGGCCTGGCCCCAGCCCAGGTGAGCTCTTGGGTTTACTTGCCCTGTCTCAGCCTTCCTTTGACATGTTGTGCTCCATGGCATGAGAGTCTAGGACAGGCTCGTGCCCTTCTGTTCAAAAGTCTTTCCTTCTCTTTTCATTTCATCTCTCTTAATATTTCTTTTTTTTTTTTTTTCTGCATCCATGCCCTTTATTATGTGATTGTGCGAGTCTCCTTTCTATATCCAGAAGCCGCTTCGCCCGGCGTGAGTTTTAAGCCACCAGGTCCGGGACACGAACCGCGGTCGACTACGTGGGAGTACAGCGACATAGCCATTACGCTAACTGCTGGTTCCCTTCTCTTAATATTTCTTGTCAGAAATTTTGGAAGCTTTTTGACATAATTTGGAAGTTTTTGACATTATTTGACATTAGAGTAGCAGGTCCTAGCGATGGCAAATGCACCCGTGAGAGCTGTTTGGTTTATTGACAGTTTTATACAGAGAGAACACTTGTTCTTTGCAGAGTATCTGGGAAAGCCTCATTAGGGGCAGCCGGCCTTACGCAAGCACATTTTCTGCAGGTGTCCTGAGAAATCAGCAGGACAGCCTGGAGATTCTCTCTGTGGAGCTTATGGCTGAAGGGCAGAGACTGTGATGGAAAGATACTTAGAGAACATAGGAGGGGACTCCACTGATCAACCAACTCCGTCAAATGGAGCCATTCCTGTGGGTCCTCTCTCCTTTACCCACTCTCTGGCCATTGACATATGTCAACATGCTCAGGGAAGACCAGGAACTCTCAGAAAGTATTCCTTGGACTGATGACGGGATGGTTATGTTGCTGGACTCTCACGTGGTTGACCATGATTCGGTGGATTAAAGCTCATACACGTGTGCATACATACCCAAAATCTGGAGAGGAGAATGGAGGAAAAATAGAGGTGGAGCCATATCCCCTGGGAGTGATTTCTGGCTTTCTGTCTCTGTCTCCCTCATGAGCACAAGTGCCTTATGGAAAAAATCTCTCTAGAAAAAAAAAGGCAAAAAAGCTTTCCTTTTTAAAAAATTTTGCCAGTGGGTCAGCAAGTGGCAAGGGGGTTCAGGCATTGATCTTCCACCTGACTGACTGTAGTTCGACTCTCAGATCTGGTGGCTTAAATATCACACTGGACGCGTACGTGTGAGTGCCTAAAATCCCAGGAGGAGAGTGGAGAATAGATTGTGGTGTGGCCATCCTTCATGGGGGGGACTTTTCATTTTTCCTCTCGCCTCTCTCTCTTTCTCCTCTCCACAATCGCATGTGCTCTATGGCAAAACTTTAACAAAATTTACCAGACGGTTTACGTGCTTGGCAGAGGGAGACAGAGAGAAAGAGGGAAAGTGAGTAAGCACCCTTCATGGGCAAGTTCTCCATTTTTCCCTCCTTTTAAGATGTTGGCACACACATGCGCAACCAGAAGGCTTTCGTACTGCCAGGTCCAGAACTAGGGCGATGCAGCTGGCCACGTGGGACTCAGTCTTCCTAACCTCCATGCAGAAATTTTCCCTAAGTAATTTAAATCTCTGTTGATATAAAAAATTAATATAAACTGAGAAAAAGCAGAGGAGAAAAATGATGATGACTCCTTAGACGTGTTGTAGCTTCTTTTTGTAAACATGTTTATCTCTGAATACCATGTATCAGGGTGTTCAGCATGACCCCACTCCATTCACTTCTTTCCTCATTCAGAAACGATGAGTGAGGGGCCAGACCTTAGTGCAGGGAGAAACACAGTGCCCTGTAAGGCTCACCACATGGGAGGGGTTCAAGTCCAGAGGCTTCCCTGAACGCACAGAGCACGTGCACACCCACGGCCAGGCCGACTGGGGCTGGGGGTCATCACAGCATCGGAATCCTGCTGGGGTCTCTCGTCATGGGACAGATGAATGAAGGGCCAGCTGGTGGTGTGGTGAAGGCACTGGATCGCCCAGGACACCGGACCTCACATGGCTGACCGCGCAGTTGAAGTCTCAGCCTTGGTGACTTGAACAATACACTGAGTGTGTGTGTGTGTGTGTGTGTGTGTGTGTGTGTAAAAGGCTCAAAATCTCAAAAGAAGGGAGAGATAGAAGAGAAAGGGTTGAGGTGTGACCATGCCCCATGGGGGTGCTCTCTCTCACTCTCTGAGTACATGTATCCTCTAGCAAATTGAAAAACAAGGAAAAATAAAAATGGTAGTGAAAGCACAAAGCAGTTAGCACCTAGGGGGTATTTCTAGCCTACCTCATCCTGATGGTGGCAGCCTCCCTGTGGAGAAGTGGGGTCCGCAGTACTCTGGGGTGTAGGATGAGATCGCTGAGGCTCACGGTGCATAAAGGGTGTGACGAGGACAGTGGGGCCTGTGGGGACGGAGCTGGCTCAGAATAGTCTTCAGACTCTCCCAGCTGTCTCTCTGATGTCTCTTTAATACCTTTATTTTCAGATTCTCCCAAATTCCCAGATTCCGGAGCCTCCTGTCTCTATGCTCTCCTGCATGACTGACTCTCACGGAGTCTCAAGTTAGCACCGTGCAGTGGCAGGTTATGGAGGGTTATTCTTTCTGAAGTATCCAGGGTGGTTCCAAGGCTCTTTCCACAGCATGGGGTGGGTATCTTACCTCAGCGCAGCACACCGCAGTGTTGTGCAGGATCATGGTGTCCGCATTGGGTTCAAATGATTAGGCTTGAGAATTAAATGATGTGATTACAAAAGCCCTCTTAACATCATGCTCTCGTTTTGTTTTCATTTTGGCAGAGGGTGCATACACTCATCAAAGAGAGAGAAAGAGAGAGTCCGAGAGAGGGAAAGTGAGAAGGCACTCCAGGGGAATGGTTAGGCCACAGTCCCTTCTCCACGTGCCTCTCAGATCTGACCCATGCATGCAGATGCACCTGGTATGTTTTTCAAGTTGCTGAGTCCAGGACTTGAACTATTCAGTCAGCCATGTAGGATTCAGCTACCTTCACCACCACACCATGGACTGCCCCCAAGATTCTACTTTTAATTGCATCTTAAATTATACACTTTAGTTGTTTTTTATTGTTTGTTTTTTTGTTTCTTTTTTTCGGAGAGGTTTTTTGTTATAGGGCACATGCACTTACCAGAAAGAGAGAGAGACAGAGAGACAGAAAGCAAGAAATCAGCCCCCAGGGGGGATGGCCACGCCGCAATTCCTTCTCTATTCTCCTCTCAGGATCTTGGGCATGCTCACACACGTACTCGGCATGAGTTTAAGTCACTGGATCCTATACTCAAACCGTGGTCAACTACATGGAAGTCCAGAGACAGCCATTATGCTAACTGCTGGTCCCAATACACTTTAGTTTTAAGGAAAAGCAGAATCTCACGGGGTCTTTTGCCATTCTGGTGCTTGTCTCTTATTCTTATAAATGATCATTTCTTGATTTTCAAAGCACGGAAGGGATCCTAGTACTGGGATTATTGGGATTCTTGCTATTTCAGGGCTGAAAAACATTTCAGTGCGTGACCAGACCACATTTTGTTTATCCCTGTGCTGCCTTTCAGACACAGCCTCTGGGAGGGGAGCCCTCTCCAGGATTGCAAGACCCCGCCTCTCTTCAGGGGGCCTGAGGACGTGGTGGCTGCACACACTGCCACTGCTCCCTTGTGGACCCCTCTCATAAAAAGGGTCACTTGACCTTGGCCGATTTGCGGACAATCTTCATGGACATTACGCTTCCAGATTTCCTGAAATCAAAGAAATAACATTGACAGAAAGAAGTCTTTCCTCCTGCTTGGATACGGTGCCATAAAGTTGTACAGGTTGTATTTGAAAGATGAATTTCTATCAAAGCACAGTTCTTATGATGCTTCAAATATTATTTTGACGTCTTAAATAAAAGATTTTGTTTTTAAAGAGTGTAAGGATTTGGTGTGAGATTTTCTGCCTGTTTTCAATCTTTGCTAATGATCTTTGTTAAATGTTAAACTGAATAAACAAAACCGTTCGTTTTGCCATAATTCTTTGACGTTCTTTCCCTGGTATTACAGTCATAACATGATATAATTGAGTTACGTACGCCATGAAGGAGCAGTCAGTGCTGGCGGCAACAATGTCTAGTAAAACAAGACAGGCCTCCTTTTACAGTAGTGGCCTTTGCTTGTAAAACTGTATGCAATCTTATTTGAGTTTATGTTTCAAGTTTTTTATTTTATATGAAGAAACACAGAAAATTAGTATTTTGGGACAAGCAGATTGCATAATGGTTATGTAGTTGGACTCCCATTTAGTCAATTGAGGTTCAAGTCCCAGACCCGGTGGCTTACAATTCATGCCAGGCACGGGTGCACGCATGCCGAAAGTACCGAGAGGAGAGTGAAGGAGGTGGGATTGTGGAGTGGCCATCTCTCCTGGGGAGGGGGGGGTGATTTCTCACTTTCTGTCTCTCTGTATCTCTCTGCCACATCCTCTAGCAAAAATCTCTTTAAAAAAAGCAAGAAATGAGAAAAGTTAGTATTTTTCTTCAAGGAAAAAATTTTCAAGTTCATTTTAAGGTTCTAACAAGTACAATTTTAAAAGAGCCATTTCTCAATGTATGCACAAGGATCTCACTGATGATAACTTCAATGTGCTTAAATAGATACTATCATGCTATTTGACTTTAAGTAAGGATTTATGTGTGGGTTGGGAAATCATTTCCTAATTAAAGGTAAAAATAAAGAAAAAAACAGTTTAACATTTTGCAGTGTGATATAATTAGAACATAATAATCTACAATTCATTGACCAAAATGCACAATTTATAGATATGTTATATTTACAAATTATTTGATTTTTTTTTTTTTTTTTTTTTTTTTTTTTTTTTAGGGCACGTGTGCCCAACAGAGAGCGACAGGTTTTTACAAATTATTTGTTTTTTTTTTTTTTTTTTTTTTTTTTTGCTGTAAGGCACATGTGCTCATCAGAGAGAGACAGAATGAGACAGATAACAATATGGAAAACGTGAGGTTAGGAGGGGAAAAGCTTCCAGAGTTGGAAGTGCCTGGAGGCCGTGGTTTTGTCCAGCTCGAAATCCACGAAGACGGAGGGGATGAGCCCTCTGGGTGAAGAGTGAGGAGGGAGACTGAACCCCACTCCCAGGTGGTGGTGTTGAGCTCCTCCTAGTGCTGACCGAGTCTCAGGAGAAATGGGGGCCTGGGAGCCAGACATGGGAATGAAGGAGCGGGAGAGTTTCCCTTGTCCTGAGACTGTTCCTACTGACAGGGCTCGGCTGTGCTCCACAATCCTGTTAGCAATGAAGTGTGTTCTTTAAAAACAACCTGAGCAGGCCCTAGCCCCTGGCATCTGTGAAGGGGGCCTTATTTTGAAATAGAGTCTTTGAAGAGGTCATGAAGGCGAGCTGAGGTCTTAATAGAACACAGTGGGCTAGCACATCCAAGCGGACTGGAGTCCTTGTGGAGAAAAGGAGAGATGCATGCAGCATGTCAAGTGATGAGCCAACCAACAGTAAAGAGCTGGCACTAAGAGAGGCTGGGGCTCCACCTTCAGGGCCTGCAGACAGAGCATGGTCCTGCCAACACCCTGATCGCAGACTTCCTGCCTCAAGAAATTGAGGAAACACTGCATTGTTTGAAGCCCCAGTTTGTGGCACTTTGTCATGGCATTCACAGGACACATGCCCTGCAGCCCCCTTGCTTTGCATCATAAACTGGGACACGCTGTCGATGTCACCCTCCAGGCACCAGCTGCTTCCCCGACAGATCTCTCAGGCACTGGCTGTGTTCTCCCCGACAACTCTCATTCCCGTCGAGCTTAGAGATATGTGGGCACCCACCTCCTTTTCCTTCATTTCCATTTCCTGACCATTTTTCCTTCCCCTTCCTGAAATCGTGCCACCATCTTGCCATTTTCTGTCAACCACCAGGACTGTTCAACATTGGAAGACTTTGAGCTCCTGGCCCTTTCTCTCAAATTTTACACTGACCAAGTACTCATCATTTTAAGATACTGTGCATGAGATTTCAACCTTCGTCTTCAGATTTCTGGAGTTCCCCTTCTCCAAAACCTTGTTGTTTCATCTACCTTAATCACACATCCCCATGGACAAATCCTCAGTATTTCCTGTTCCTCCAGTTCTCTCCGTTGTATGTCTCTAACCCACTGGAGCACTGACAGTACTGTGATCTTCTCTCCTGTTTCCCGCAGCCTTTCACTGCCCTACGCCCTCCTGACATTGGCGCCTTCCTCCCTACCCAGCCTGCCCTTTGTTACTCAACATCAAACTCTCACGAACGCTCCTGACTCCTGTGCCCCCTTCCCTGTCAACACACCTGAATAGCAAAACTATACATCTCTTGTATTTTTGTAGCTGAACATGGTTGGAGAAAACACACAGCCTAGCCCCAGCAGCCCACCCCATGTGAAGTTCGCAATCATGAGCCCACATGCTGCTGGGTGGCCTCCTGGCATGTGCTCTGCACCTGGGCGGGTTTCTCAGTTCCCCACTCTGACCCCTTCTCCCACTCTGAACCCTTTCTCCTACTCTGACCCCCTTCTCCTACTCTGACCCCCTTCTCCCACTCTGAACCCTTTCTCCCACTCTGACCCCTTTCTCCCACTCTGAACCCTTCTCCCACTCTGACCCCCTTCTCCCCCTCTGCCCCCTTCTCCCACTCTGAACCCTTTCTCCCACTCTGACCCCTTCTCCCACTCTGACCCCCCTTCTCCCACTCTGATCCCCTTTCTCCCACTCTGACCCCTTCTCCCACTCTGACCCCTTTCTCCATTGTGCTCAAACTTTCAGCACCTCCTCCCTATTCCACACTCTCAATGTGATGCTTCCTTACTGAGAAAATTTAAGCAGAGAGAAACTCTTCAAAGTGTCCACGTGTCCATCTACTGACCAGCATCTGTATGCACACGGCTGCCTCCCTGTGCTCCCACAGGGGAGCTGTCTACACTCTTACACAAGACCAGGCTCCTCAGCTGTACCCTAGGTCCCACACCCTCTTGCCTATTCAGAATCATTCTAATAATGGCTGCTTTTTCCTGCATTATCGGTGTTTCTCTTTTAATACTAGTTCGTTCTCTATAACTTAACAACATGCTGCCATACTTTCATCTGTTGGAACTTTTTTCCTCTTCATCTCACTTTCCTTGCATTCTATTTGCTCTCAGTAGTAGCAAAAATCACCAGAGTTCTTTTCATACATGGCAAGGTTTTATGGTCAAGGTCTTGCCATATTACAGTCCTCCTGCCTCAGCCTCTCAGCTGGGACCTTGGGTGAACACTGTCTCACCCAGATCTTGTCTAGACAAGGCCCCACCATTTCCATGTCAGCCAGGCCAGCTGTTGGGATCAAGGTGCCCCACCTCACCCAGTCCTTAGCTTGGACCAAGAATCAAGCCTGGCTTCCCTGGGGGTCCCAGCCTGTTGAGGGCACCATCATGACTGGGCCTGATCCATTTTTATTACCACAGTGACTTTTCTCTTGAGTCACCGAAGATCACTGCATTGCTAGCTCCGAAGAGCCATGATCAGAGCTCACTAGACCTGTCCGAAGCATCTGACCCCTTTAGTCAGGTTTGGTTTTGCTTCCTCAATTTACTGCCAGGGCAGCACACACTTTCTCTTCCTCCTAACTTACTTTGCACATTTTCTCAGTAGCCTGTGCTGGCTTCGGCTCTTCTTCCTGTCTTCTTGGTTTGTTTTGGGCTCAGCCCTTCTTCTCTTCTCCACATGAACACGTAACCTGCTCTCATACTTTCAGACATCTCCACTGTTAGCTTCTGAGTCTTGAGTACGGCTGCTGCCCATACCTCTTTTCTGAGCTCCCATCCCCATCTGCAGCTGCGTGCCTGGCATCTTGTCCCATGGACATCTCTGACTCAACATGACCTCAGCCGACCGCTTGCTCTCCCCAAGTAAACCAAGCTCATCCCCTGTGTAACTCCCTTTTCTGTTGAAGACAATTCAGTTCTCCCAGTTGGCTTACATCAGAAGCAAACCTCAGTTATCTTTGACTCCTCTCTGTCTTTCGTCTTTCTATACCAATCGATCAGGAGTTACTTCAGTTCCTAATTTATACGTATGTCCAAAAGTTTACCACTGAACAATATCTTGACTGCCAAATAATTGAGGCCACCACCCATCTTTGACCCAGAAAATGGACAGTGCCTACTAACCTATGTCCCAGCTTCCACATCTGCCCTATTTTAGACTCTTTGAAACAACCATAGCGGTTTTTTAAAAGACCTGAATCTACTCATGCTTACCCTCCTGACTCAAAACATTCTTTGAGAATCTCTTGCAGGCACCAGCAGATGGCTTAATGGTTATGTCGCTGGACTCCCACATGGTCAATTATGGTTCAAGTCCCTGACACAGAAGCTTGAAGTTCACGCCAGGTGCATGTATGCGTGTGCCCAAAATTCTGAGTGGAGAAATGAGGAGAAGGGATTGTAGTGTGGCCATCTCTGTCTGGGACCACCAGATGGCATAATGGTTATGTCACTGGATTCACATATAGAAGATTGTAGTTTGAGTCCTGGACCTGGCAGCTTAAAACTCACACAATGCAAGTGTGCTTGCATGCCTAAAATCCTAAGGGAAGAATACAGGAGAAGGGACTGTGGTGTGGCCATTCTCCCAGGGGGTGGTTTATCGCTTTCTGTCTGTCTCTCTCTGTCTATCTGGTGAGTGCACATGTCCAACAGCAAAATTCTCTCTCACACACACACACACAAAATCCTCTTCCATCAAGGGGAAACACCAGTGTCCTCACAGTGGGGCAGCATCGGGGTGCAGGGCTCCCTGTCCCCATCTTGACCTGTACCTTTCATTTCATCCATTTGACTCAAGCCCCCCACGGGCCTCCTTTCTATGGGTTGCATTCATCTGTCAAGTCTGACCTTCACATGTCTCACCAGTGGTTCCCTCTACCCAAGAGACTCTGCTCTCCTGACCGTCCTTAAGAGCTTTCACAGATAAGCTTTCAGTGAGGGCTAAGATGACCACTTATTTTAATACTGCAATCTGCTTTCCTCCTTTTCTGCAGTCTCGTGACTTCACAGTTTTCTGTTTGTAAGATTAATTAATTAACTTTAGTAGCGTGCCTCACTTCAGCCTGTGTGTCCATCACGTGGTGTGCTTGCCTCCCGTCTCCCTGTTGTAACGTAGCACTAAGCCGGGCAGGCCCTGGTCACCCGTCTCTGCTAACATCTACCACATGTCCTCAACAACATCTGGCCACCGTCTTGTCCAGATATTTGCTGAGAGAAGAAAATAAATACATACTTCAGCATTTATTTTAGGATGGCAACTAAAACTCAAGCAACTCTATCCTTCCAGTTGGCTCAGGCCAAAAGCTTGACAATCACCTTTAAATGATGCACATCATTTAGGTTAGAATCACTTGGGGAAATTTAAAAATAATTGCTGCTATCTAGGCTATACCCTTGACCAAGCTTACACTAAAGTCCTCAGTGCGGCATCCGGGCAGTGTTCTTGACAACCATCGAATGGCTGTAAGTGCCACCTGCAGGAAGAGCAGCTGCTGTGGGCTCCTGGCACAAGTTCTGCTCCTGCACAGTCCTGTATCCAGGAGGTGAGGGGAAAGCAGTCACTCACCACAAAGGGGCCCCCCCAGTGAACCCTCAGCCCCAGTGAGCTGTGCCCAGGAGGTGAGGGGAAAGCAGTCAGTCACCACAAAGGGGCCCCCCGGTGAACCCTCAGCCCCAGTGAGCTGAGGTCAGTGGCCTGAGTTGTCCACAGCAACTGAGCTTCACGTCTTCAACAACTAATTAAAGCAGTTGTTTTTTCCCCTTCCACATTCAAGACACTTTGAATTTGTGAGTTCCTCTGCTAGATTCACTTTATACAAAACCTGCTCATTCCAATCATCTCCCAACTTGTTCCACATTGATGGAACAAGATGTTTGTCCTCAGGGAAGTGTTTGAGATGTGAATAGATGTGCTAACAGATACCCGAACACCACCTTGACATGCTCCCTGAATTCTATCCACATAATTCACTCTGAGCTGTTTTTATTTCCTGACATATGGAGATAAGAAGAACTTAACAAGTTTCTGTTATCTGCTTTTGTTTAGTAAGACGCTCTCTAGGATTTCCCTGATATATTTGTTAACACGCATAGTTCCTTTTACCCTCAGCCCACACCGTTCTCCCATCTGCCCATCAGCTCCGACTACCTGAGCATTTTAGAGTAAAAGCAGTGTGTATCCTTGCCCAAGCAAGTGCTTGTCATTCACATTTGTATCTAGATATTTAACCCCATTTCAAAGAGTTCTGGAAGGAACCCTATTCCTGATGTGCTTCTCCAGATTGAGCCTACAGGGCTCCAAAGTCCCTTGAACACGATTTGCAATGTATCTGAGGCTGAAAACAAAGAGCAACTTTAACACCCATCTGCAGTGAAGTCCTAGGAAAGTCCCTGTGTCTCAATTCGCTGTTAAGGGCCAAGGTACATGGATGAACTGTGTTTTCACAGACGTGTCCTAGTTTTACTGATTTGTTACTGCAAACGAAGTCTTGCTGCTTCCACTCACTACCAACAAAACAGGAGTCAAGTTGGAGAAAAAGGTGTGTGTTTCTGCAACCAGGCTACACGGAGACAGCCAGCAGGCACACCTCTGTCTCAGGAAGCTCAGGGTGTGCTCAGGATTTATAGACACAAGCAGGTGCGGCTCACTCCTCACTGCTGTCAAAGTCCTTGCTCTCCCATAAGTATCCTGGTTCTCATCATATTTCAAATACCTACTCCTGGTTTCCCGTCTGACCACTCCTCAGACAGACCTCCCCATGACTCAGCAGCTGGTCAGGTTGTTCCTGCCAGGGGCCATTCTTCATTTCAAAATGGCTGCCGTGCTGGTGGACCTCAGCTCAGCAGAACGGAGGAGGGTTCTGATATGTGAGACATTGAGGTATTAGGCCAGATAAACTTGTCAGTGAAATGCATGCTTTTGTCCATACCCTGGATATTAAACAGATCCTTGCACATGGATGACACTTGAGAGACATTTCATCCAGTAAGAATTCTGTTTCCATGGCCATGATCACGCAATCAGTTCTGACTCTTTGAAGATCATGTGGTATCCTAACAAACTGTGCCATCTGCCAAAATGGTGGCCTGAGTGTGATATGTGTGGGGTTTCTGTCTGGGTTCATGTGTGTACATACATGTGTGGACATCTCTGTGTGCATGTGTGTGCAAGTACATGTTTATGTACGTGCTGAGTGTATGTTTGTATCAAAATAGGGCATTACTTGGTTTGCTCATTGTTCAAACTTTCAATAACCTGTCTGTTGGTGATAAGCCAGTCTCTCTTCATTCCCAGCGACAAGTTGTTCTTGTGAGAACTCCGGTTTCTCTATCTAGAACAATATACCCTTGCCACATCCTTCCAATGGCTCAGAGCCTCTCGGGGCTTCAGTGTTTCCTGATAGCCATACCCTGACCTGAAATGTGAGGGCAAAAGTTTTCTTTCTTTCAGGGAAGTATGGAGCATTTCAGAGCCTGTGCCATGGTCTGAGTACAGTTTACCTACACCAAACCTCAGGGTGGCAGTGAGGTAGGGACCCATGAGAGGTATCAAAGTCAGGAGAGCTCAGCCTCTGTGGGAGGACCAGTGTCATTCCTGAGATGGAGAGTGAGTTCACCCCCTCTCGTGACTGGACGAGTTCTCCGGAGAGTGGGCTACTATGAAGGAAGGTTGCTCTGCTGCTTCACCCCGGGGCACTTCCTGACTCACCTCTCTCCTCCACCTCATTGCAGTGCAGCACGTGGCCTCCCCACGAAGCTGAGCAGGTGCCTCTGCCACGTTCCCAGACTTTCCAGCCACCAGAATCATGAACTAAATAAACCTCTTTTCTTTGTAAGTTACCCTGCATCAGGAATTCTGCTATAGCAATAGAAAATGATATTCTGTGATCAACATTTCTAAAGCTAGGAAAATTGTTAAGTATGTGTTAAAAAGTAATGATCTTTGATATAAATGTCATCCAGTTAAATCTTGTCTGATTAATGAAATACTTTTAAAACAATTAGACACAGGAACATAGAAAACTAATAAAAATATATTAAAATGAGGGTTTATTTTTGTTGTTTGATATAATAAGAACATGCTTGTCTGCAAAAATTTGAAATATAGCATTATTCAATCAGTTATAAACAGATTTGGTTATAGCAGAGCTTCAAAATAACTATAAATATTTTAAAGTTTGAAGATATCAGTTGCAGATTCATTCACTGAATCTATAATCTCAAAAGCCTTTGATTTGAATGTGAGATGAGTGTGAAACTCTTCCTCATATCTTTACAGCACAAGTCATAGCATATTAGTTTATCTGTAATTTTTCATTTTTGGTCCCCTTAAAGTAGAGTGAGGAACCATACATGATTCTGCAGTAATTTCAGTGCAGGCTCACATTAAGCTTGGAATTTCTTCTCTGATCTTCGAAGGGATCTTGCTTACACAGCTTTGAACAGTGGTCTTCCTTCCTGCCCGTCTTAACTCCTTCCTGTTCTCAATTTCTTTTCTTTCTCCCTTTTCTTCTTTTTATCTTTTGTTTTCAAGTCGGTTAATGCAATCACCACATCTTTTTAAAGCATTCGACCCAGTTTTTGTATTTTATGAAAACAACAACTTTTTACGAAATCATTCAATTACAATAGCAGATGAGAACATCATAAAAAATGGCAACAGCTGAATCTGATATTCAATAACCCTGAAATGGTCAATGGACATCACCTGCTCATTCTCCCCGTGAGGGGCGTGGAGCTTGTGGTCACTGTGGGTGGTCAAGAGAGAGACCCAGAGCTGGTGCAGCAAGAAAAGAACAGATTCTGCCCTGTACCCGAGGCCTCAGTGCAGGCCCACGGTGCTGACAGCAGGGCACCGACTGACCATCAGAAGTAGAACATCTATTTATTGGCTGAGGACACAGAACCTACGGAGAGCATGAAATAAAGCCTGAGCTCATAGATGGAGGCATGTTTTTTAGGTTCATGGAGCTGTATGCAACCCCAAGAACTCAGAGCCTGGAATGAAAATTCTAGGAGGAATGTGAATCTCCCTCTGACTTACCTGGAGACATCAGCTGGATGACTCGCACAGTGCAGGCAGTGGGTTTCTGAAGATTACTGTGAAGTCATGGAGTTTTCTTCACCACGAAGTAAGGAGGTTGAATCAACCTGCTCAAGATTCCTTTGAAGCTCTAGCATTTTATACTGTATGCTTTTCTGGGTGCTAAACTGGATTTATAAAGTTTATGCTGGAGATGGTGGAGGTTAGGAAAGAGTGTAAGTCTATACCAGTGGTCTCTGGGGAGGATGGTTGAAGGAAAGAAGGTACATTCCCAACTCATAGCTCCCAAATTTGCAGACTGCTAGTCCGATGGACACTGAGAGCCTTCGAGACCCCAGAATTTTAAGGACCCACTGGAAATTGAAGTCAACATGTATCGGGGAACCACAACATGACAGGCGTTCATTCTTCTGACGACAACTTTACAAGGTCCTGAATTTCCTTGTCTATCCAATAGGGACTACATTTGACCTTGTAACTGTCTTCTGTGTGGCCTCAAACCTCAGATTTTGGGAGCCTTAATTATAACCTGATAAAAGGTCTTTAGGTTTCCATATTGGAGCAATGAAGCAATGCCTTTCTCTTGCATTGCTCTCCTCAGTGCAGAACCAGACTTTCCAGAAAGCCTGCTTACCTTACAGAAGAATTTCTCTAAGTGATTTATTCAGCTCTGAGAGGGTGTTGGGGTGAAAATCTATAGAGAAGGTTGCATGGTGTGAAAATCTATAGAGAAAAAATCGTGAAAATGTAGGACTCTTCAAAAGGTCAAGCGTTTTACATTCAAAGGCTTTCAAGGATGAATCAGGAAAGAGATTTGCTAGAGAACTGTTAGCACAGAACACTTGTTCAGAAGCTGATCTGTCTGTACTAGTGCTTCCCTTTCTGAAGATGGGCATTGCTTCATAAGCAAACTCATTCATTGTCATGGTTGCAATTCAAGGCTACTACTAGGTATTTTACCTGTAACATAGCAGGACAGGAAATTGAAACTTTGCAATGTAAAAAGGTAGAGATTTCAAGCTTAGAATATTTATATCTTTTCTTAGTAGTGAAGAAAGTTACTGTCTAAGCATCTTAAAAGACAAGACTTCATCCAAGAGAATAGATGCCAAGAATCCTGGAGTGTGGGCAGCACACTTTAACTGATTTCCTTTTGGTTATGGGCTTAGGCACTCTCTAGATTGTCCCCATTTTCTTTGTGATTCCTTTGAAGTTAGGAATAAATGTGAAGTCAGTCAGACATGAAATATGGTCTCAGTACCAAGGTTTGCAAAGTCATCTCTTCAAATGAACCATTGCCACGTCATCTCAGCTACCAAAGTCAGAAACCAATGGGAGGAAGTAGGTTCTAGGCGGGATACAAATAAGGAGGCCCGCACCTCCGGGAATGAGAACACCTGCCTCCAGTGCCCATGAGAGCGGAACCCTGACTGGTTGTCTGTTAGCCTCGAAACATCCTTCTTTGTCCCTCCCAGATTCACATGTCGAAAGCCTAACCCCGCCTGTGATGGGTTCTGGAGGTGGGGTCTTTGGAGGGTCATTAGGTTTACATAAGGTCATGCAGATGGTGCCCTGGTAATGGGATAGCTGCCTTTATAGGAACAAAGAAACACAGTGCCCTCTCTCCCTCTCTCCCTCCCACTCCCTCCTCCCGTGTGAGGACATGGTGAGAAGGCAGCCATCTGCAGACAGGAAGAGAGCCCGCCGGGGAAGTAAATCTTGGTCTTGGGTGTGCAGTGTCCAGGCCAGAAACAAGAGCCTGCACCGCACCGTCTATGGTGGCATGGTGCTTTGGTGCAGCAGCCTGAGCTCACCCACACACTGCCTGCATCGCTCAGGCCTGGCCTGAGTTTTTCCGAGTCATCCTGGCTACCGCAGGGACAGCCATGACCTGTAATGGCCCAGGCCACCTCCAAGCCCTTTTTCGAGTTCACCAAAGTGAAAAGTTCCCTAAATATGCCTCTAGAGAGCTCCCCTTTCCCCAGGTCTTACCCTGATCATAGGAGCCCAGAAGGACCGAGCGCCTCGCCCTGGATGCCGAGGTAGCCTGCACTGACAGCCCTGTGGCAGTGACAGCGCCACGGAGACCCGCAGGCAGAGCCTCCCAGAGCTTCCTTTGAGAAGTCACAAGTGAGAAGTTCATGATAGTAAGCCTTCCTGGCTTTTTTCTCTTTATACCTGACTTCTCCCAATATATTCCTTCATTGACTAAAATACATCTTTTTAATGAGTGAGAGAGGAATAGACTTTACATGAAATAAAATGTATCTTTTTAAGAGTGAAAGAGGAATTTATTTTACATTTCAAGGTTTCTTTAAAAGACTTTTATCCTTGTTGAGAGAGGGGAAACCTGAGTTCAGGCATTCCAGAACTTTTCTTCAAAAGGGAGGGGTGTGCAAAGACTTACGTTTTCCTTAGGCTCTATGGGAAGGTAATCTACTTCCCATCAATATCTATTGGTTCATGATCAGCCATTGGTGTTCCCCATTAAGATAAAATTAGACTGTCACCCAGAAAACAATAGTGGAAACACATTTCAATTTCCGAGACATCTACAACAAGGACAGAATATCAATCAGCGTGTGCTTTGGGGAGCTGAAGCTAAAGTTATAAATATTTCCTCAGGATATATTACATAAGACAATTCGGTTACTGATGAGGCATGAATGCTTCTAATGGCATATTCTGTAGGGTGATTTATTTTAATTGTCACTCAGGGACCTGTTATTACACAGTGCGAGGATGGGTCACTGCATTCGAAGATTAAAGCTGATGAAAGGCATTCGTTTTTAGCCTGTTTGTAAATTCAGGCTTTCGTGGTGAAGAGATGCTGACTGTATATAAACCCTGCCTGACCGTTAACTCACTATTCGCTGCCTCACTGGTGTGGGCAGAGCAGCTCCGGGGACACCCTGGACCAGACGCTCTGCCTGTGCCCATTGTACGGGGTCATGGTGCAATGAATCACCTCTCACCTCGAGGATACCAGCCCCATGGGCACAGCCAGGTAGGTTTAACGCTGAGATTCCAGAACAGAAGAGAATGGCGAAGGCAGCTAGCATACAGGGACCTCCACTGCTCGGGGGGTTCTTCATGCATTATTTCCCGCCTCGCTCCTCCCGTCTCTGAGCGCTCCTGTGTTTGTTATTGTCCGTGGTCTCCTACAGAGGTCCAGGGAGGCTGATAAGCTCGAGGGAAGTTCCAGTGAAACGTTACACCAGGGATCATTTCATTTGTAGGGGACATTCATGGCAAACAGGGTGGTAATTCGTGCCTTTTTCATATCGATGCCTCATTGCTAATTGCATAACTGAGAATAGAAGCAGCACTGGGGCTGGGCTCGCACACGTGGCCTCAGCTCCCCGGACAGAGCGTGACTTCAGTGTTAAGTTCAAGCCTCCACGCAGGTCTGGAGGCATGGCGGAGGTAGAAGCAGCAAAATCACCCATGTCCAGGACTTAAGCCAGAGTGTGCAAGTCCTGGCCCTGATGGGAAATCCTTTGCACTCAGACAGCAGAACAGAAACACATAGGTGCATTTGGGAGAACAGAGCACAATTACTCATTTTTTTCCTCTTAAATGAATCTATCTTTTGTGTGTGTTAAAATAGCAAATTGCCTACAATGTAACGTCTAGGCAGTTTCCAAAGCAGAATAAGAAAGTGAGATGTCAAAAATCTTGTCTGCTATTTACATAATTACCAGATTAAAAAGAGAATTGTGTAAATGCAAATGAGGTGCAGGTGCCTGCCGCGTGGAGATTACCCAAATTATACCCCGTTTGTCTGGGAAAATTGTTCTTTTGGTGTCGCCTTAAAGGTATAAAGCTTCAAAGATTGAGAAAGTAGCTCTTCAGAATACGGCCATGGTAGATGGAAAGGGGGCAGGCCGTGTCGCTGGGTAACCCACACAGCCTGCCTGCCAGTCTCAGAGTCTCCGGACATTGGCGTTGAGACCTGCCAGTCTCATTTCCCAATGACAGTGTGACGTCTTGGCCAGCAGAAAGGATCACACTGTCTTTGGGCAATGTCATTTTATACCTAATGGGCAAAACTTGTGGTTTTGTCATTGATTTCTTTTAGCAAATGTAAATTGTTCTTTATTATTGCAACTCACTATGGAAGCAGAAAATTGAAAATTCTAGTATCTCATGGTCATTGATCCAAACATTGAAAAGTGGCGTATCTTACTGCCTGAGTTTCTGAATGCATAAGAAATAGACAAAATGCTATTTCTCTTATTCAAATATTGCTTTTTTTCCTTAATCAATTGCCCAGTGCGGGAAGTTACCTAGCACTGTGAGTATCTAGAGCACACCCCTTTAGCCACCCTTCAGGGGTTCCTTGGATCGTCAGTTTTACGCTGTGCTTATTTATTTTAAAGAATTAATTGTATTTATTTTTTTTTAAATTTAGACAGGCACAACACTCACCAGAAATAGAGAGAGAGAGAGAGAGAGAGAGAGGAAAGTGCGAAAGCAAACTGCAATTGGCCAAGTGGGAGTGCCTGGACCACCACGCCAGGGTGCTATGTTTATTTGAGTAAACAATGAGTCACTAAAGATTGAACAAAGCTCATTGACTACATGCATTGTTTTCCTTTTTTCTTAAATTAAGACTTTTTTGGAAGCAAAGTATATTTTTTCAATTAACTAACGAATTACAATAGGAGAATGTGGTTATTTACAATACTGAGTGAAGAAGGCCCCTGGTGGTTTCTTCCAATAAAGATAATCAAGAGTTCTCTTCTTTCCACACGCTCTTTCCTTTCCTCACCTCTGCTCTTATCTCTGTGTAATCTGTTCTTCTGGCCCTTTATGTTTCCAGCTTCCCGCCGTGTCTGACAATTATGTTTCTCCTCCGTTGTCCTCACAGGTCTCCTGAGAAGACACTCCGTAATTGCCCTGTACGATGTTTCCAGACCTGGGGAGACTTCTTACTTGCTTCACTCTCGATCCACATCATTCTAGACAGAGCCACAACGCTTGGGTCCCCAGCACCAGCTCCGGCTCTGCCTGCCCCCTGAGGCTGACTCTCTTACTTCTGCTGCTGCCGATGGTTTGCTTCCATCACCTTCGTCTCTGCTTACCGGCCTTTCTTCCTGGCTTCCTTTCTTCTAAGAACAAATCCCTGCTCCACTGAGCTTTCCTTGGTCGGCCCTGCTGCCCTCTTGGCGTGTTTCCTCAGGTCCTGGAAATCCTCCACGCTCGGGCTTTGTCGCGCACGTGCTAGTCATTGCTGTCACACGAGCACACACGCAGTCGGGCGAGGGGCCGTTTGCTCACTATTTTGGGTGCTGCTTTTCTACGTGACCCTTGCCCACTGGAGCTTCTCACCTGGGAGATAGTGTGGGGCCGAGCTGACGAACACGCAGCGTAGACCCACACCATGTGTTCACAGGTATGTGACGGAAGCTCACTGAGCTCAGCTGAGGAGAGCCGGGGTTGGGGTTAGCTGTGTATTCATGGAATGGTGAACCTCGAGTCAAAAGGTAGGTACACAGGAACCAGCAGTTAGCGTAATGGCTATGTCGCTGGACTCCCACGTAGTCAACCGCGGTTCGCGTCCCGGACCCGGTGGCCTAAAACTCACGCCAGGTGTGTGTGCATGCGTGCCCAAGATCCCGAGAGGAGAATGGAGGAGAAGGGATTGTGGTGTGACCATCCCCCCTGGGGGGTGATTTCTCGCTTTCTGTCTCTATGTCTCTCTCTGTCTGTGTGGCGAGCGCACGCGCCCTATAGCGAAAACCACTTCAAAAAAAAAAAAAAAGGTAGGTACGTGCAGGGGGCTTTGTGTACCACCAACACCCACCACTCAGGGCCATTTGCTGACTGAATTGGATTCAAGGCGTGAGCATCTGGAAAGTGGGGAAGGAGCGAAAGTTTATGATCAGAAAGGCCCCCTCCTTGTTATCTTGCCTTCTGTGGATAAAGGCGATGCTCTTCATTTCTCCACCAAGTCTTGCCTGAATGGAGAACTATGCACACTCTTCGCACACTTTTAGGGACAACTGTCATAGTCATCCTTGGGGTCTGCATGATGCTGTGGGATGCTGAGTTTGGGCTTAGGTAGATGATGTGACTCACTCCAAAGTCCATGGGCTTCCAGTCTTCTTGGAGAGAAAATAAGAATATTGATACCTCACATTCTCTCTGGGATCAAGATTCTACTCGATAGGAATCGTAATAACCTTCTCTTCTGAGTGATCTCTGCCATCAGTGCTGAAGACTCCTTGATTTGGGGTTCTGGTTTTCGGACTTCGGTGTAGAAAGTTAATCCTTCTACTTTTTTTTTCTCAATTAGTAGTTCCGGATTTATCAAAGAAAAACCTTGGGTGCTCAGATGAATTTTAATTTCAGATGAACAATGAAATCTGCCAGAGCGTATGTGCACTAGCTGGAGAAAAACAGAGAGAGAAGTAAGAAAACACTCCCACATGGGTAATCGCCACATTGCAATCCCTTCTTCATTGTCCTCTCCTCTCGGGATTTTGGGCATGTGCCCACAAGTGCCCGGTATGTTTTCTAAGCCAGTGTGTCTAAGACTCGAGCACACAGACAGCCATGTGCAACCCATTACCTTAGCCACCATGCAGCCGGCTGGCCCAAATACTCGTATAAGTAGGTCCCAAACACTGCCAAGTTTTAAGTACTTAGCACAAATGGCCCCCAATTTACCAAGGCTTGACTTAAACATTTGATTTTATGGGTGTGCTAAAGTGGTACACATTCAATAGAAATCATTCTTCAAGTATTCCTACAGCCATTCCACTTCTCTTTTGCAGTACAAAATGTTATTCAAGAAATTACCTGAGATAGCCAACACTTCATTATGATATAAGCTTATATTAGATGCTTTTGTCATACAGTAGGCAAATGTAAATGTCTTGATCACATTTAAGCTAAACATGGCTAAGCAATATTTAGTGGTTTGGGTGCATTAAATGTCTTTCTGATTTACAATATTTTCAACTTATGGATTTATTGGAACATAACCCCATCATAAATCATGGAACTTCTGTACAAAAATTAAAAAATCTATTGTTCACCTAAAATTTAAACTTGTTTGGACCTTCCATGAATTACCTGGCTAACTTCTCAATTTCTTTTCTCCAACCTTTAGACGTGTATGGAAGCCTTCACCCTGACACCTGTGAAGCAGAACTGTGAGCTCCTGACACTGGAGACGTGATAAATCTGCCTGCGGGTCCCGCCATTAGCCTTCCAGCTGCCCTGGCATTCCGGGCGGGTGCGTTTCAACAGCCTTGGGGTTCCTTCTCCACGAGTTCATTCCCTTACTGTGGCCCACGTCCACTCTGAGCCGCAGCGATGTGGCCCTGACTCCTGTCAGCTCCCAGGTTATCACTGCTCCACAGGGTGTGGCATAGGCTCCTCTGTCCCCTGGGTTACAGATGGCCTCCTCCAAAGACTACGCTTTAATTTCCTCTGGAGCATCTAAGATCTGCTTATAGAGACACTCAGGCATCCTGTCTGCTGCTTTGCCTGACTGCTGCTGTTTTATAGGTAGTGGCAGGTTCTCCTTGTCTGAGCCAGGTCAGCAGAATGATGACTCTATTGCTGTCCCAGAGCCTGTCTAGGTGGGCCGTGGCTTTCACCTCTGTCCTGCACTAGAGCTTCTCCTCTGTGTCCCAGCCCTGCAGCTTGATGAAGCACCTTCCCAGAAGCCTGGCTTCTCTCCTTGCTTTCTACATGTGAAGGTAAGGAATCACCATTATCGGCTGCCTGTTAGACATTCTGAATGATTTGCTCACTGCGATTGCTCTCCCATCGTCTGCTCTTCTTAACATAGTTTGGCAGAAGGGAAGTATGGCTTATGGATCTGAGAGAGATAAGATATTGGGTACATGTATGTGCACATACACCACACATGCATACACACCACACATGTATACACACACTGCACACATCACACATATGCACATACCCACACAAAAATTGTCCCCCTTTGGGACTAGCAGTTAGTGTAATGGCTATGTCGTTGGACTCCCATGTAGTCAACCATGGTTCAAGTCCCGGACTTGGTGGCTTAAACTCATGCCGGGCACATATGTGTGCATGCCCAAGATTCTGAGAGGAGAATGGAGGAGAAGAGATTGTGGCATGGCCATCCCCCATAGGGGGTGAGTTTCACTTTCTGTCTCTCAAAAAAAAAAACTGTCCCCCCTTAGACACACATATACACAGCTTACACATATTTACACATACCCCATGAGCATACAAACACATACACCACACACACAGCTCACACACGTACACATATGTCCCATGTGTACATAACATATGCACCACACACATAGCTCACGCACAGATACACATACCCCACGAGCACACAGATACACCACACACACAGCTCACACACATACACATATGTCCCATGTGCACACATACAAACATTCCCCTTTAGCTCTGTCCTCCTCGTCTGTACGTTGAAGTCCTCACCCCGATTCCTCCGAGTAAGACTTGACTTGGAGGCACCTCTTTAAACACAGCCAGGTTAGGATGAGATTGTCACAGGGAGCCTGAGCGCGTGTCGTTACAGAACAGGAAAGTGTGGGCACAGGCATAGCGAAGAAAGACGACGTGAGAACTGGGAGAAGACAGCCACGTGGTAAGGAGGGAGGCCTGGGGCAGACCCTTCCTCCCAGTCTGCGGAGGACCAGGGACAGTCCTGGACTTCTAGCCTCCAGACCTTGCTTGCAGCCAAGGACACTAATTCACCCTCCACAGGTAACCACAGGGGCAAAGCAGTCTTCTCTCACCAATGCATGGAGGTCAGGCAGGCGGGTGTAACCACCAAGTAGGAACTTTGTTATTTCAGTTCATTATAATTCTTTCTGCTCCTCTTCTTGTGTAAAGCTGCTAATGTATATTCTAAATAAAATTGACTAGGTCCTTACCAGAACACTGGCTCTTCCTGGCCATGTGTACCATTTTAAATCGCTTTTCTATTAGCCATTTTGCCTCGACAAGTTAGACAGGAAAAATAAACCTACTCTTGTAAGACTTATTCTCCTGAGCCCACTGAAACTTCTTTCCTGAGATCCATGACTATTTTTCTCTTCTTCAAGATTCTTTTTACAAACCATGCACATTCATGGAGCTGAACACCTGCCATGTCCTTCTGTAGAGCTGGAGCATAAATCAAAACTAGAGACTTATTTTACAGAAAAGGATCCTTGAAGTGGAAGTTTACATACAGTGAAAATCACTATGTGTATTGTATAGGCCTCGGAGTTGTGACAACTACAGAGATACATAATCGGGACATAGCACAATCCCAGCTCCTCCACATCTGCCCACCTCTTCGCAGGACCCCCTCTCACCAGCCCCCGGCTAGCTCTGCTCCATTTTCTACCCCTCCAGCCTTACTTTATCCATGCCGTGTGCAATGGGATCACACGATTTGGACAGTTTTGAGTCTGGCTTTTTCACTTTACCAAGTGCATTAGATGTGAATCCATTTTGTGAAGAGGATCAGTGACATGTTTCTTCTTATTAACAAGAGACAGTACAGTCTGCAAAAGTGCTATGTCTAGCTATCACCAGCCAAAGGCATTTTGTTGTTTCCAGTGTTTTAAAATTATAAATCAAGATGCCATTAGGTTATATTAGCAGGTTTTATTTCGTTCCCATACCACCTTGAGGGGACCAGCAGGTGGCGTGGTGGTTAAGCGCATAGGACACCCACATGGCTGACCACAGTTTGAGTCCTGGACCTGGCGGCTTGCTTTCTCGCTTTTCTCTCTCTCTCTACCACCCTCTCTCACTCTGTCCCTCTGTGCTCAAGTTTAAAAGTAAATTAATAAACAAATGCAGAAAGTTATAAAAAAATCATTCTTAAAAAAGGAAAAACAAAACCAAAAACAAATACCATCTTAATGTGGTACTGTTGGGTCAAAATGTAAAGTGTGTGTTTCACATTACAAGAATATGATTTTAAAAAGTTACATTTTGCATCCCCACCACAAATGAATGAACATTCCAGTTGCTCCCTACTCTGGTCAAGAGTTAATATCGCTGTGTCTGTTTATCTACTTGTTATTTTTACGTTAGCCCTTCCCATGGGTGTGTAATGACATCTCACTATGTCTTTCATTTGAGATTTCCCGATGAATAATGAAGTTAAGCATCTTTCTATGTGCTTGCATGCCATCCATATATGTTCGTGAAGTAGCTGTTTAAATCATTAACCCATTTTTAACGTTCTGCTTTTTTTTATTATTATTGACATTTTTAAGAGTTACTTATGTATTCTGAATGCAAGTCCTTTGCCGTTATGTATTTTGCAAAGGTCATATGAAAATATATGACTTGTCTTTTCATTTTTATTCTTATGAAAGAGAGCTTGTGTGTGTGCAAGAGAGAGAGAGAAAGGGAGGGAAGTACATCAAGGTGGGCTCTTCACACCACTCACCTTTCCCCAGCCCTCTAATTACTCAGCATGTTTGGGATCTCTGCACGTGCCCAGTGTGTTTTCAGGCTGACCTTGGGATCCAAACCAATGGTCAACCATGTATATTCCAACCTTGAGGGCACTTGTGTTCACACTGTGTCACAACAGTGACAGCTTTCATTGTCTTTATTTTATTTATTTATTTTTAAGAGAGATTTTTTCAATAGGGTGCTTGTGCTCTCTGACAGAGAGACAGAAAGTGAGAAATCACCCCCAGGAGGATGGTCACACCACAATCCCTTCTCCTCCATTCTCCTCTTGGGATCTTAGACAAGCATGCACACCACCCAATGTGAGTGTTAAACCACTAGGTCTGGGACTCAAACTGTGATCTGCTACATGGGAGTCCAGCAATGTAACCATTACTCCATCGGCTGGTGCTAGACCTCCATTTTCATAACAGGAGCTTTCAAAGTGCAATGGTCTGTGATTGAAATGATACTCATTTTGTCAGTTTTTATTTTTAGTGATTATGTATTTAATATCGTAGCTAAGAAATCCTTAATTTCAAGATAATGAGAATTTTTTCTTATGTTAAGTTCTGTACATTTTTAGTCTTAACTTTTACATTGAAGTCTATAAAGTATCCTAAGTTAAAATTTATTTACATTGTAAAAATATAATCTAATGTTTTTCTTAATTTTTCTAAATTTCCAATGGTTTCAGAATCACTTGTGAAAAAATACTGTCCTTTCTCAACTGAATTAAATTTGCATCTTGGTCAAAAAATGACAGGACCAGCAGATGGCCTAATGGTTACATCGTTGAACTCCCACATAGTCTATCATGGTTTAAGTCCTAGACCTGGCAGCATAAAAACTCATGTTAGGCACATGTGCATGTGTGCCCAAAATCCCGAGGAGAACGGAAGAGAAGGGATTAGGGCATGGCTAGCAGCCCTGAGGGGTGAGTTTTCATTTTCTGTCTCTCTGTCTCTCTGGCAAGCACACATACCCTGTAGAAAAAAAACCTCTCTTAAAAAAAGAAAGAAAGAAAGAAATGATCAACTACATCTATATTCATCTACTTTTGTATTCCTTATTTTGTTCCATTGTTCTATTATCTATGCTTTACCCAGTGCCGTCTAGATTTCTGTAGGTTTATGCCAAGTTCTGAAAATGAACAGTGTGACTTCTACAATGTAGTTTTTAATTTTTTTTTTTCTGGAAAGAGAGATTTTTGCTTTAGAGTATGTGCATTTGCTAGAGAGACAGAGAGACAGAAAGCAAGACATCACCCCCTAAGGAGGATGGTCACGCCACAATCCTTTCTCTTCTGTTCTCCTCTTGAGATTTTGGGCATGCACACACACACACACGCACACACACACAGCATGAGTTTTAAGCCACTAGGTCTGGGACTCGAACCAAAGGTGAATACATAGAAGTTCAATTAGGTAACCATTACTCTATCTGCTGGTTCCTAAAAAAACCGTTTTTAAGTATTTGAATTCTTTTGCTTTTCTAAATAAATTTTAGTGATAATTTTTCTGTTTCTACAATTACAAATTCTTCTAGAATTTTTATGGGAACTATATTGGATCTGTATTTCAATTTAAGGAGAATTGACATTTTGACCATACTGGGTCTTTCAACCCATGAAAAACCATTATCTCCCCATTTGTTTTGTTATTTGATTTTCTCCTTTATAATTTGTGATTTCTGGTGTGTAGATATTACACACTTCGTTAGATAACTCTCTCTATAATAATAATTCAGAGTGATTATTTTCTTTATGCATCTTTCTTGGTTTACAATTAGCATTTTTTTTCTTTTAAGGTTTTGGTTATAGGGCACGTGTAGTTACCTAATAGAGACAGAGAGTGAGAGACAGTGAGAGGGAAAGTGCGAAATCACTCCTAAGGGGGACAGCCACACCACAATCCCTTCTTCTCCATTCTCTTCTTGGGATTTTGGGTATGCACACACATACACCCAGCATGATTTTCAAGCTGCTGGGTCTGGGACTTGAACCATGATCAATCATGTGTGAATCCTGTGCCTTAACCAGCATGTCATGCCCTAGCCCCTAGTATTGTATTTTTCAAGTGAGAAGTCACTATATATTAATTAAATATGAATACAAATGTCTTGGGATCTCTTAATACTTTCAAACAGTAGCAGAGAAAATATCTATTTATTTATTAGGTTTTTGCCACAGGGCGTGTGTGCTTCCAGAGAGAGACAGAAAGAAACAGAGAAAGGGAAAATAAAAAGCACTTCCGAGGAGGGATGCTGCAATACCTTCTCCATCTCCTCTGGGATTTTGAATGCTCATGTACTCTCACCCAGTGTGGCTTTCAGGCTGCCAGTATGGGACTCAAACTGTGGTCAACCACGTGGGGGACCAGTGCCTTAACCACCATGCCACTTGTTGGTCCCACAAAGGAAATATTTGAAAGGTACATTGGGGGATAGAAAGATAGTTGCGTTTGTATTTTATTTTCTAAATTGTGTTTATTCACTATGTCAGCCTCGTAGTGCACCTAGGCATTTATAAATTAGTTCTTATTTAATTTTTATGTGTCTGTGCATGTACAAAAAAGAGAGAAAACTGCTCACAGGGCTTGGTCACACTCAATCCGTTTTTTTTGTTTGTTTGTTTGTTTGTTTGTTTTTGCCAGTTCTCCATTCCATCAAGATCCTGGGCTTGTGTGCTTGCACCAACATGTTTCTCAAACTGATGGGGCCAGGACCCAGACCCTGGTCAACCATGCGGAATCCAGCTTCGTAAATGTATATTGAGTACCTACTCTTTACTGAGTGGCATTTTAGAAAGATTCGGAGTAAAACATGGCAAATTTCCAACCTAGATGACTGAGTGTGAATCAAGAGTAAATTGAGACATCCTGTGTTCACAATTTTTCCATAAATTCATCCATGCATTTCCTATACAGAGAAATTCACTCTGGATTGATTTCCTCTTTGAAATGGTTACACTGAGATCTGTGTTTTAGGCACTACACTGAGTACGAGGATACAACAGTGAAGCCTTGAAATTCTGTCCCTGGGGAGTTTATTTTCCACTGGGGAAAAAGACAAGCAGGTTAATGGGTAATCTGAATATTGCCAAAGTGTTATGGTAGGAGTCAGAGCAGACGCCCAGGCAAAACATGAGAGGATATTTGATCTAGCCATAGCGTCATCAGATAAATCTTGGAAGCAATTGCCTCTACGGAGAAACCCTAAGTTAGTTGAAAATTACAAAGGGGAAGGATTTCATGACAAAGGGAGCAAAATGTGTGAAATCCTAGTCTCAAAAAAAATTAAGAAAGAAACGGAAAGATTGGGAAGTGTAAAATCCTGGAGAGCAATTGTAGACACTAGAGACAATGTGGGAGGAGACTGGGAACCAGGGGATGGTAGGAGAGAGGGAATCAAGTGAAAAAAAAAAAAGGAAAATATTTAAGGACCATAAAAATGGAAAATTATCTGTTGATGATAAAGTGTATGGTATATCTTAAACTGAACTAAAATACAGTGAATCCATGCTGGAAAATTCATCTTGTATACTGTAAAGAAATACAGTGATTGAGTGTAAAAATAAATAAATAAATAAATAGATGTGAGAAAACAAAAGAAAAAAAAATTAAGGACACGTTCCTGATTTTGAAAGGCACACTAATGTGGGAGTTGAGGCGCATGGAACAGGTGGTGAGAAACAAATGGGTTTGAGCCTCCAATTCAGACCTCACTAAGGCACCTGGGCCGTGGTGCAGCAGGATCGGATGTATGTTTTAGAAACATGTTGGGTAGGGACCAGCAGTTGGCATAATGGCTATGTCACTGGACTCCCATGTGGTCGACCGCGGTTCACATCCCAGACCCGGTGGCTTAAATTCAAGCCAGGCACGTGTGCATGCGTGCCCAAGATCCCGAGAGGAGAATGGGGGAGAAGGGACTGCAATGTGGCCATCCCCCCTGGGGGTGATTTCTCACTTTCTGTCTCTCTCTGTCTTTTTGGCAAGTGCACATGCCCTATAGCAAAAACCCCTCCCGAAAAAAAAAAAATAAAAGAAACATGTTTGGTAGAGTCTCTTTACAATCTAAGTGATATATAATGATTGAATGTGTAAATAATAATAAGTAGTAATAATAAAAATAAAATAGAAAGGAAACACTGCTTGTGGGAAGGCGAGAGAGCCATTACTACTGTAAGTCTGACTGCAGGTCTGCTAGGAAACCTCCCATGTTCCTGTGTTCTGGGAGTAAATGCTGCTGGAGGCAGGGAAAAAAGGAAAAGCAGCGTGATGAGGATACAGAGCAGGAACGACAGAGGGAGAGCATGGGTGTGAGACTGCAGGGCTCAGGGAACCTCGGAATGCTTAAGAATGGAAAAAAGACTGCTTTGACATGAGATTTCTAGCTTGGACTGATGGGTTGACTGATGTTTGCATCACTCACTGAAGTGTCCTCTGTAGGAAGGAAGCCATATTGAAGTTCAAAATCAAAGAATTTAAATGTGTCTAGTCTATCAAACATCTAAGTCAGGCAGTAATGACATAAACATAATGTGACGCAAGAAAGCAGACTGGTCGTGCTAGCGTCATAACCTCGTGGTGTCATCAGAAGCTGCGGAGCAGGGAGAGGCCGTTGCCCTGTGGCTGTGCACCGTGGGAGACTCCCATGACAAGCAGTGAGCACCGAGGCTGCCCAGGTCGTGCAGGTCCTTTCTGTGAAGCTTTAAGTGTCAGACTAAAGTTTAAAGAACCCCGTTATTGGTGAGGAAAGTTGCGAGAGCCCTCTTGTGCTCCAGGAAGTCGGTGTTATGCACATGTGCTATGAAGTGGCTATGATGCAGCTGTAGACGTAATTGTGAGAATGCTTAGAAATACTATCGACAGACTGCTGCAGCGGTCCGAAGACGTAAGGCGGAGCTGAATGCGGATGGTGGCAGAGAGGACAGAGTAAGTCGATGTGGAGTCAGAGCGGAGCTTGTCTGGCTTGCTACATCTTGAGAAAACTGAGTGTTCCTGAGGAACTTTGCTTGGACAGCAACAGGCAAAATAAAACTAATTAAACCACAGTGAGGATTAAGTGGGCAGTCTCCCGCCTTATGCAGCATTTTACTGATTCTCTAGGTTACGATCGTCATCAACAAATTAAACATTTTAGTGAGCTGGAAAATAGTCCAGCAGTTCACAGAGCATCAAGGAATTCCCTAGAGATCTCATATTTCAAGCTGTAACACCAGAACTGAACTGTGATCGCATATGAAAACCACTCCTGCCTCCAGTTAAATGATCGCTATCCCCTTCCTATCTAAAAGATTCCTTTGTAACCTGGGCGTTTCTAATGGAAAGCCTACCCAGAGCAGGTTTCCTTGTGTCGCTGTTGCGTGTGTACTCAGGCCACCTCTGCCGCAGTCTGGACGTCACTACCTCCGTCCCTGCTGATGAAGTTGGTAGGATGCTCATTAGAATTACTGAGATGATTTTTAGGCTATGCTAGGTGATTTTCCCCTGATCATGTTTAGATAATCAAGCATTCCTTGTCTTTTGTATAATTATTTACTTTTTGTGTATGAGTCCTTCTGAAGCAGAGAACACAGGTTTCCAGTTAGGAAGGTGCAGTCGTATCAATTTCTGCTTTAGGTTGCATGATTCTCTAGGGCAATGAGTCATCTCTGTGGGATCTTCTTGGTCTTAATGTGAACTTGTAAAAAACAGGAATAGGCAAGTGTGCGTGTCCTATGGCCCTTAAAATTTTTTTTTAATTTAAACATAGAGTATTTTATTCATGGAGGATAGCTATAGTCTATTGCAATATTTCAGATCAACATATCTGCTGTTTGCACAGGTTCCCCTGCCTGGGACCCATGGGTAGAGGAAATGATTATTGGGAATTGCAGGCAAGACCTTTTTTTTTTTTTTTTTTTTTTTTTTGTATTTCTCAGTACTTTCTTAATGTCTCTCTTACATCAGTTCTCTTCTCCCAAAGGAGGCTCAAGCAACCACAGCATCCTATACGCTTTAAGGGCTTTTGGAGGTCACAGTTTCCTTAGCCCCTAAACTTTAATATCCCCAACTATTTAAGACAGACCTGCTGTTTCAAAGTGTAGGAGTCAGCCCATGCTTGGACTTCAGACTCAAAAATATATCCACTCAAATTCCAATCATGCTGATTATTATCTGTATGGAATCCCCATGGCTTGGGCTGCAAGTCTTCGAGACAAAGCGCTCAGCATGGATAGCGTGGTCATTGTACACCACACTCCACACACGTAGATGCCTTTCACCCTCTGCCCAGCTCAGTCATCAAGCGTTTCCTGCCAGTGTCTGTGTGTGACTTAGCACAGATGATTGACCACAGATAATGTAGAACTAGTGGTGAGCTTTATATACTCATGATCTTACTTATTTTCAAAAATAAAAATAAACATTTGATACAAGGGTGTGATGACTTCATTGGAAACCCCCAGGGTGTGGCTGGGAACAGACGGCGGATGGAGACTAGAAATTGTCTGGATCTAAGGGAGCTGTGGGGACCTGTCTGCTTCCACAAGACTCATTTAAGGCTGCAGGCGTCTAATAAGTTGGAGACAGGTCTTGTTTACTGGGACACATTTCATCATCGCGGTGCACCCTGGGTAGCTATCAGTCCTTGGAGAGCAGGACCTGGGAAATTTCCACCCACTGAGGCAGCTCTCTGCTTCATCTTCATGGAGCATTTCCTGGGGTTCTCGCGGATTTCCGGATACTTCCTCCTATAGAGCACAGAGAAAAGAACCTTGGGAGGGCAAGAGCTGCTCTGTGCAAATGTCCTAACCTGGAGAGTGGACAGAGAGCACAGTCCTCACACAGTGACTTACTGCCCCAGAGCCACAGCGGCGGTTCCACGCCATGGAAGACAGGCTCCTGCCTACAGGCATGTGTGTCTGCTGTCAGTGGGTTGGTATTTTCTGAGCTTAGGCGTGAACTCACACAGGGAGAAAAACATCATGACATTTATGAAAGCTAATGCAATATACATGTGAAATTCCCACAAAAGGAAATTAAAATCTAATTTCGGAATTTGATATCCAATGGCTGTCTAAAAATGCAAAAGGCACAACAAATTAAGCTAAAATAATCAACTGCTGCCTGAAATCATTGATTTGAAGCACATAGAACACATAATTGTCTCAATTGAATAAAGTCGCAATCCAAAACAATCCAGTTTCAATAACGAGGCATTTTAAACGAGTCACAATTATAAAGGCCCAGCTGCGACTGTATTCACCCTGAGATGAGAAGACAATCTTCAGTCTCTAGCAAAAAGCAATTCTGTTTATCCTTTCCTGCTGCAACAGAAATAAAAAGGGATTTTAGCAGAACCAATCTATTGTAACTTTTATAGAGTGCAGAGCATTTAATAATCACCGTGGTTTAGTTGCTTTATTGGTTAGATTTTTACTAACCTGGGACTATAGTCGTGATGCTAGAAAACAAGAGACTTCATTCGCTAGTGTCTAAATAGGTAGAGAAGCTCTTGCATAAAGATCATTTTCATGGGAGCGCTGGAAGATATCTCATTTTAGAACATGGCTTCTTGGACATGGTAAATACTGTGTGTCCAGACAAATGTGGTGCAGATTCAGGCTTATAAGTTACATAATAGCTACCTTGGGGACCTGGATAATTTACCTAATCTCTATTATTGGTTTCCATAGTTGAAAACAAAAGGAAAATGGCCTCTTTTAAAGAGCACCATGCATAGTGCTAAGCACAAGAAAGGTCCCAAACTTCTTTATTTCCTTTTTTTGGAGGAGATTTTGCTATAAGGCACATACGCTCACCAGAAAGACAGAGAGAGACAGAGAGACGGAAAGCAAGAAATCACCCCCCAGGGTGGATAGCCATACTGAAATCCCTTCTCCTCCATTCTCCTCTCGGGATCTTGGGCACACAAGCACATGCCCCTGGCGTGAGCTTAAACCACTGGGTCAGGGACTCCAACAGCGATCAACTACATGGGAGTTCAGTGACATAGCCATTACGCTAACTGCTGGTCCCCTTTTCTTTCTTTTTAAAAATAATCTGTGGACTCTTTTTCTCTGCATGATTTCTCTTATCATATTCTTGGCCAAGGTCATGCTCCTTTTTTTTCTATTAAAAACAAACAGAAATGGCCATATAAGTGGGAAAATAAAGGTTATGGGTGTCAACCTTTGCTCCCCAAATTCCAGGAGACTGAAGTTTAGTTTTCCAACTCTGGGCTTGCACCATGGCCTGAGTGACAGGATCTGTGGACCATAGAGCCAGGGCCTTTGGAAACACTTACTCCAACTTCTCACTTGGAAAATAGGAGAGAAACCTCATCCCTTTGAAACGTAGACAGTGAGCTGAAGATGATGCTTGAGATACCCTGGCCAGAATTTACACGTCAGGAAGCACACGCTGATCCAAAAGAAATAACTGACCATAGACTTCTATTTCTGATGGGCAGTTGGAAGAGAGTGTATGCACGTGGGCAATCCTGTTGCGACTGGGCTGTCCTGACCTGAGTCACCACTGTTGACGTGAACCACGCTGCCCCAGTGGCAGGGCCAGTATGAGGTCCACCTGTGCAGAAGCAAAGACTCCACCATTCAGTGATGCTGACCAGATGATGTCCCACGGGTCATCGTGGTGACTGGGTCATGAGGCCAGACACGATACCTGCCAGTGACTTGACCTGGGACTTCCAGCCTCCAGAACCGTAAGATGCAGATGCCATTGAAGCCTCCCAGTGTGTGGTGTACTCATTACGTCAGCTCAAGCTGACCATGGTGAGTAATGAAAGGTTTCTGCCTGCAAATACTGAGGAAGAGCTTGGACGTTCTCTGCTCTGAGTGTTTGGGGTCTGAAGTGTAACAGGACTGTTCTGCGTTTGGTCTCACATTTTTTCACTCAGTGGCTCTCCTCCCTGCCTGGGTCTGAGGCCCTTTCTCACTGCCACGGGAACGACCTGCCCAGAGCTGCCCTGGTCTGTGTTGTCATCTCCCTGGGAAGGGCAGCAGCACTGTCATGGCCACGACTTTACAGATGGGGAATTCGCCAGGAGCCCTTTTTACTAAAAAGACTACACATGGCCAGGGGTCAGCATTTAAAACAAACAAACAAAAAGCAAAATGAAGACGGTGCAAAATTAGTCACTTTTGACCCCTTACTTCATGTTAATCTCTCTATGAATAGTACAAATAACAAATTACTTTTCCTATATTAAATGTAAAACATTTACAGTAGTTAAGGCATGTTCTTGGATTTTTGAAATTATCGTCACAGTGTTTACGGGAGGCCAGATGGCAGGTGTTATCTTTGGTGGTCGTCATCTTATCTGCAAATGAGCTCATTACATGCAAAACTCGTGTTTTCTGCTTTAAGACTCAGTAATTCTCTTTTATATAAGTGGGTAGTTTGTTAGGACACGTTTTATAACTGTTGCCTCCAAATCAATGAGGAAGGAGGTAAAACAGAGAAAACAGATATTTTCTGTGAGCAAGTTAAATTTCAAAGTGATATATCTACTTACCCATGTACTTGGACTAAATACTTGTGCTTCGGATTCCTTCAAACTATGTGAACATTGTAACTACTCCCAATGTAAGGTTCCAGGACAGGGTACTTTAACTGGACTCAAAGCGCTTGAAACTGTTTCTCCATGTTACTGGCATGACAATCTGTAGAACTCACTGAGATCTCAGATCTCAGAGAACCTCCCTGACCTTGGTCCCACTCCCGAGAAAAGCCTGACACTGCTCTAGAGGGACCTAGTAGTGATGAACGAGACCTCACCCACATGACAAGTGACAAGGCCACTGTTGTCCCCAAGGTCCCTGCACACCCTGGCATGTGGCAGGCACCCAGAAGGTATCTGTGGCATTCCCTGGCTGTAGCCCTCCGTGAAAGATAATTGTCAACAGGACTATTTGGCACAGTGCACAGAATGCCGCAAGGCACTCCATACTCTGCTGAGGGCACGCACTTTTGTCACTTGATGCACGCTGCCTTCTACAGTCTTGGTGCAGTGAGAGCAGTAGTGTAATTTTTCTATCACAAAAAGTTATTTTTATGTCTACTAAATCACCAACCACAAACATCATGAAATGCATCGAGTTGGCAGTCGGAATGCAGTTTTATAGGTTCTCAACAGAGCGTCATGCCTCGCCATTACGCCGTGGGTATGAAAGTGTTTTTCCGAACAGTTGAACCCAGAAGCGTTTGCTCACCATCATGGTCAGCCACTCTCCTCCCTGGAGCCCACTGTGTCCTGGTGCAGTTCTCTGGGCTCCATTTCCTGCCTCTGGCTGTGCCCCTCCACATGGTGGACTAGAGTGGGAGTCACTGACTGAGAAGGGAGAGGAGTGTTAGGGGTGCAGACGCAGCTCCTGTCCCAGTCACACCAGCTCAGGGTGGCTCTGCAGCCAGCATGAAGGGAGCCCTTTGCTCACATTTTTCTCATTTCAATTGAATCCTCTTAAGTCTCCTCAAACTGGGCAGATTTTTTTTTTAAAGAATGAATTATTTAATTTTACTTATAATTATTTTAAAATTTGCTGCAGGGCATGTGTGCTCACCAGAGAGAGAAAGCAAGCCACCAGGTCCAAGACTTGAAATGAGGACGACCATATGGGAGTCCAGTGCCTTAACCACCCTACCACCTGCTGGCCCGCAGACTTTCATTTTACAATGAGGAAACTGAGGCTCAGACAGCACATGTCACTTACCAAGGCTCACATGGCGTGTGACAGGGAGGTCAGGACTCAGACACAAGCCATGTTCCAGAATACTTCCCCTTGAATCTTTGCTCTCCCTAGACAAGGGTGCAGGAAGTTTTCTGTCCATGTGGATTAGGCAGTTTCTAGACACAGATACTCTACTGTTTAATTTGACTTGGTTCTGTTTCATTTTTGAATCAAGAGAATTTAAAGCAAACACAGTCAAGCAGGATAGATAAGCTGAAGAACTGCAGGGAAGAACTACTGCCAGGTGGGAGAGCCTGGGTGTTGCAGGACTGACACCTGAGAGCTTGGAGGAGGGACCTGGCCCCTAGCCTTATACTTTGAAGGCCCAGGAGTTCCTTAGAGGCTCTGACCATCTGATCGTATCACTAGTTCAAATTTTGGATACTTCATGTGGCACTCTAGCTGTGTTACTAAAGTGATGACACTAATTTTAAATGAAGCAACAGCAGTTGTAAAACCATTGCTACGCAATATAAGACATGCCTGACTCTCCAACTCCAAATGCAGGTCAAGTCCAAAAAATACATTTATAATTACAACAGGTCATTCGATAACTATGCCAAAGAGCATTATATAAGTGCAAAATGGGGATGATCAAACCTACATTTCAGGATCATTCTGGAGATTATCGCTAACATATGTGCATATTTTTGGTGTCAGTTATTAAGCAACATATTGCAATTGCATTGTTTAGAGAAAGGACTGTTGTAACATGCACAGGACAGAGAATGGTTTGAATGTTTGGTGCAAGTGTAAGTGCAATAAGAGAGTAAAATGAATTGCGTGGGTGAGAGAGGGAGGAAAATGAAGTGGAGTGAGCGAGAGGGGGCCAGCCACTGATCTCCAGATGCTAGCACAATAGATGGCCAGCAATGCAGAGGCCACTGCCCGCCTGCCTCCTTGAAAGAAGCTTGAACTCTGCTGAGCTTTTGTGCCCCCCCCCCCATTCGTGTGTGCACCTGGAGGGTGAAGCCGGAGCTAAAATGGCATCTGTGGAGTTGTGTACTACGTCTCCCAGGGACAAGGTGTAGGCAGCTTTTTCCAAGTCAGCAGACACTGGACAATCCCACCATAGGAAAGGGGAGCTTTCTCTGTGGTAATGCCTCTGTGAGCTGATTCTGTTTTTCCACAATTGTTTAAGTGGGGAAATGTATTATGCAAGTTTTAAAAGTTAACATAGTGAAATGGTCCTAATTTGACTGAATTTTGGCTCAGGGAAGGAGTTAAAGTTAAGGCTGTTGAGAGTCTTTGAGGTGTAGTTATGTATGTATGCACTGGTTGCAAGAATCTTGGAAACTGCTCCTCTCAGCAAGAAGATGCCACGGAGTGAACACATCTCGGTCTTGAAACCCAACTGGGGCTCTTGAAGAAAACCAGACCTTTAAAAGAAATGTAATACACTGTAAAGATATGTGTGGTTTAATAGAATATAAACAAGATCATGATAATAATAAATTTAAAAAGAAAACCAGACCTTTGATGAAGTAACTTAGCCTCACGGTGTCCCTGTTCTACGAAGCGTCAGTGACAATGCCAGCCTTGCACAGAAGTAATGAAGACTAAGCCAGGCAATAATGCGTGAATAAATTAAGCACTAGCTGTATACTCCAGACGACTCGTTACATCCTACTGGACACATACACGGGAGTGACAGGCACGTTTTCTGCTCCAGGATAGGGATGTTATAATATTGGTGTTAATGCATATACATATATACATAGGTAGATAAGTAGATACTATACACATGTCCACACATATAATATACTTACACATATGTATACTTATGTATATGTGTTTGTGTGTATGTATATATAATATTTTTTTTCCTGAAAGAAAACTGGCCGTCCAGTTGGATAAGGTACCAGAATAAATTCATGTGGTTTGAGATAGACAGACTTTGGGCCATCAGCATTCTGAGAGACAAGTAGAAAAGAAGATGGAGGAGGAATTTTTCAAGAAGGGGGAATGTTGGTTTCCTTGGGGGAAGACACAGTTGGCTAAAAACCTTTTTCCATGGGCTGCCAGTCAGACGTGTGACAAACATATACTGGGGTGACATTGTGAAAGGACTTCAATACTAGCTGAGGCACTGGGCTTTATTTGCAGAGCAGATGCAATAATTATACAATTCCAAGCAGAGACAGCGGGTACTATGGCTGAAACTAGACACTGGGAAAAATAACAAGAAATTTCATAGAGAGGAGACTCAGGAAAGAGGGGATGGAGGAAGCAGAGAATCCTAAAGAGAGCCCAGCAGGATTTATTTACACAAGGAGCAATTTCTAGTGCTTCCCAGGGAACTCTAAGTCCTACCTCCTATACATGACGTGTAGAGAGTATCTTCCTAATCAACAGATATGTCCTCATCTGCCTTCAAAGTTAGTACAGATCTCAAAAAAATTTAATGCTGAATAAATTTAAACTTAATGAAGGAATGAGATGAGTAAGAGACACTTCCAGAATTCTTCAGATCTACTGTGAACTTAAGAAAAATGGAAGCCTGGGGCTGTCGGTGTAAAGACCCCCTGGTATACAGCCTTGACTTTAGTTTCATGGAACCCTGTAATAGTCTACATGGAAGAAAGGCTAGTCTTTCTGCTACTCAAGATTGTTTTGCACCTTCCCACTGTCGCTCTTCCTTTTTAATTTTTTACTTATTTTTTTTTGTTTAATTTTCTTTTATACATTCAATCACATTATTATTTGTCCTACAAAATGGATATTTCAACAGGTGAACATTTCTCCCTAGTACAGTTAATAAAACTACAAAATATCTTTTTAATTTTTTTAAGACAGATTTTTGCTACAGGGAACATGCACTCACAGGAGAGACAGAGAAAGACATTGAGACAGAAAGCAAGAAATCATCCCCCAGGGGGCATGGCCATGCCACAATCCCTTCTCCTCCATTTTCCTCTTGGGACTTTGGGCATGCAAGCACAAGTGCCTGGCATGAGTTTTAAGTCATGAGTTCTGGGATTCAAACCACAGTCGACTACATGGAAGTTGAGTGACGTGACCATTACACCACCTGCTGGTCCCTGTTTTGCACCTTCTCTTACTCCCCTAGATCTTCCTTTAGAATATAATGTAATAACTGCACATGAGGCGTCTATGGGGGATCGTCTATTTGAGTCTTCAGAGCCTAGTCCATGTGGCTGAACGCAAGACACAGGGTAACCAGGGGTACCTGGAGCTTCCTGGGGCAAGCATGGCCCTTCCCAAAACCAGTTGGTTCCCCTTCCCTCTGCCCATCACCCACAATCTAAACGAGTGGCAGACGCCAGGCATGGGCCCTGGATAGCATGGTTGTCATTCCCATGGGCCCTGGATAGCATGGGTGTCATTACTGCTTTGTCACACTTTTAATTTGGGCATTTAAGTTAAAATCTGCTGGTATTTTTATATCTAAAAAAGAAAGATTCAGATAACAGGAAAATCAAAGATTCTGAGCAACCTGAAATTCCAAACAGAATATGTACATTTTTTCCGGGAAGAGAATTCTCTGCTTTCTGCTGTCATCACCCTCTTATTTGAGTTTCTGAGCAAAGACTTGACAACCTCCATCAATAGAATGCAATGTCTATTTGGGAGAATGTGGTGACAACAATAACAAAATCACCTTTATATAGTGTTTTTTAAAAATGTCACTGGAGTTTTCAGATGTGTTTTTCTTTCTTTCTTTTTTTTTTTTACTTTATTTCTTTTGGAAGCTGAATGGTAACATGATGTTGGTCTCAAAACACAAGATGTAATTCCTTTTCTCGCTATACTCAAACACGAGGAGTGAGCACTTCGCTTTCGCTAGACGGTAATTAGCAAACGACACAGTCACGCACGTTCCCTCCTGTAATCCAGATGTTGCCGCTGAACGTGCGGTTGCCTCCGCAGTAGTTCACACTCTGCTACCAGCTGAGAGTTACTAATTCGTTATGCTGTGATTTTTTTTTTTTTTTTTAAGTAGGATAATAATAGAAAACCTTTCAGCAGCTGTCAAGGCGACAGAAACAACACACCATTGTTAGACGGCATCCACCACATTCAGGCCTCATGCTCTGGAGCCCAGCCAAGCAGCCCTGCTTCGCTGCCTTTGTAGTCCTCTGCTCTGCAGTCTTGGTATTAGAATATCGTGGTTGAAACCCACTAGCCACCATTGAAGGAAGGCAGCAGTGAAGGGCCGAATGCAGGCATCCACAAACATAGCATGAAACATTGGAGACAGGGCGTACTAGCAAGTACAGCCGGGCTGAGCAAGGGCTCCAAAATGGCATTTTCCCTTGAAAATGTAGGTGAGCATAGATATGTAGCAGCCCTGCTCATTCTCAGGTGTGAATGGAAACATTTGAATAGCCTGACTCTCACAGCACACAGCCTAGCATTGCACCTTCTATATTTTATTTTTCAGTTGTGCATAAATTGATACTATTTTTTTTTGAGAGGTTTTTGCTATAGGGCATGTGCGCTCACCAGAAAGACAGAGAGAGATAGAGACAGAAAACGAGAAATCACCCCCCGGGGGGATGGCCATGCTGCAATCCCTTCTCCTCCATTCTCCTCTCGGGATCTTGGGCACACATGCACACATGCCCAGCGTGAGTTTAAGTCACCAGGTCTGGGACTCGAACCGCAGTTGACTACATGGGAGTTCAGCGACATAGCCATTACGTTAACTGCTGGTCCCTATACTCTTTCTTCATAGATAATTTGCCTCTTTTTGCATAATGAGAGAAGATTGTTTAGGGTTTATTAATTGATATTCAGGTATTAAATATCCGTACAGAGGAGAAAAGCCATGGTCTTCAAGTAAAAGAAAAAGCCCAATGCCAGCTAGTGGGATAGCACTTAAAGCAGCAGGATCCCATGGGGCTTACAGTGTAGTGTGAGACAGACCCTGTAGCTTGGAAAACACAACAGGCACATGTGCACACATGCCCAAAACCCTGAAAGGAGGGTGAGATGCAGCAGAAGGGATTGTGGCGCGGCCGTTCTCCATTGGGGGAGAAGCATTCTTTCTCCCTTTCCCTTTCTCTCTCTCTGTTTCTTCCTGGCAAGCACACACACCAATCTAGCAAAATTAAAATAATAATAATAATAATAACAATAAAGCCTAAATCAGTGGGTATAGTCGTCATCATGATAAGATAAACATTTTCTTTGCTGAATAACACCCCAGTAAAATCGTTTTAGCCTTCTAAGAGTGTCTTGCGCTTTCAATTAAAGGAGAATTTAACATGTCATATTGCAAAGTCAGTATCACCTAGTGAGGTCAGGATCTTTTCCAAGTTTCGTTAGATGTCTATAATACAAAAAGATAAAAATCTCTGATGTGAATACTCAAGCCAGTAACACATATAAGAAGAAATTCAGAGTATAGCTTGATCGTTATACATACTTATTTGGATACTATAACATGTTTTTAACAAGTCTGTGAGTACATAAGTTATAGAACTTCATGTTGAATATTTTAAAAAGTGGAAAGAAATGAGCTCAGCTAAAGGCTTGAGAGAGCAAAGCCTGGATCTGAGACTGCCCACGACTCTGGTTTTAGTCTTCGGTCATGACGGACATGGTGATACCGCCCTTCCTCAGTAGCCCACCTCCGGCTTGAGTGTGAGGCTACTCATGGCCGAGAAAAGGAAGCTGACCGTCTCCTGGGTGAGAGTAGTAAGTGGTTCTTCCTACAACTGCTCTCTTCCGTCCACTGGCTTCTCGGCTCCTCTCCCTCTGTCCAGTACTTGGAAGGACCCACTTCTCTGGTCATTTTTAGCTGGTTTCCAGCACATCCCCACAGCACCATATTTGCATGATTCTCTGCATGTGAGACTCCAGAGCTTTCCTCTGAGCACATTCAAGCAGAAACAAACCTCCCTGGTCCATGACCCAGACTCTTGACTAAGCCGTGGGCCCAGGTGCAGATCCTGCACCCCTTCCCCCTTCCAGGCAGGGAAATCTCACCTTACAGGCCAGGGCACCTGGAACTCAATCATAGACCCACCTGCAGCCGACCACGTAGACAGGGCACAGGACTGAAAACATCCATCCGGGCGGGGACTCTGGCTCCACTACCTCCATCCCCCCATCATGGGAGCAGACAGGCATGGCTTCCTGCTAGCACTGGGCTAGAAGCTGCCACTCGAGTAGAAAAGCCACTTTATTTACAGTGCTCCCAAACTGCCCTGACACCAAGTACCCTTCGCTGGGTTTTCAAGGGAAATATGACTTGGAGTTTTGAGCAACAGACTCCACAGGGCTTGAGAGACAGAATAAAAAGATAGATAGATAAAAGACAGAGATAGAGAGCACAGGATAAAAAGATGACCAACGGGCCAGAGGTGGCACGGTGGTGAAAGCACTGGACTCCCACAGGACCAGCATGGTTCTCAAGTACTAAACAGTAGTTTGAAAATCACAGCAGGTGCATGTGTGTGCATGCCCGAAATCTTAAGAGGAGAATGGAGAAGGGATTGCAGCATGCACCTTCCTGGAGCTGAGGAGGGATGATTTCTCACTCTCCTCTCTATCTCTCTGTTTCTCTCCTTTCTTGGAAGCGCATATGCCCTCTGACAGGAAGCTAAAAAAAAAAAAAAAAAAGACTAGATTTGGTTTCAGTTTCTGCTGTGCATTAACTCTGTAACTCCGATGAAGTCTCCTCACATCGACTTCTGTCAGGATTGCCACATGTGACATAGAGAGGGTTGTTCTCCCTCTGACACGAGGGCTCACACATGTGCGTACTGGAAAGCACAGTTTGATGAAACGGTCTCCTCTAACCTTTCATTCATGAACCTTTTGTTTATCGTAGAGACTCCAGGCACATCAGTTAGTGCTGAGGTCTGTGGCAGTCGGAAGGCCTCCCATATTTAACGCAGCATGGGCGTGTGGGAGGGATAGCATGCAAATGCCACGTGACAGCCCAGTCCTCCACGCAGAGGCCTCCCCACCCTCTGAGAGGACAAAGTGTTTGTATGAAGCATCGGCACTCAAAAACACGTATGCCACTGTTGCCTCGCCACACTACAGGTCACTCTTCCAACTAGGAAGACTGAAGTCTAAGTCTCCATCTTAATTTTCGCCCTAAATCCTGACATCTTACGCGTCCTACCCATCTCATCCCAAGAAGGGCGGTGGGAGTATCCCTCAGAGCAGTCCATCCTCATCAAGGACCGGGCCTTGGAGAAATGGAGACAGCTCCTTTCTGTAGTGTTAGGGCTTTCGTTCTTTCAGACAGCGTGTCGACTTCACGAGAGCCTGCGTGCTCTCTAAATATCAGCTGTCATGGAAGAAGGGGACTGTGCTGAGAAGCTCAAACTACTGAAATGAAACAAAAAGGCAGCTGTTCCATTGTTATCATCTTAAGCAAGGAGCCCAGTTCCTTTTCTGAGAGACAGAAAACAGCAGTTAAGCCTGCCCGGGTTTGGGACAATGTCCGCATGCACCAGCCCACCCAGGGGCCCCTGAAACTTGACAAGCACATTTGGGCTCCTGGTTCTTTCCTGGCACACTGAAGAGCGAAGCCGTGAGCCCGCAGGGCAGGAAGGGCAGTGGGCAGAATGTCAGCTCCCACTGCGGGTCACAGGCCACCAGGGCCTCGATTGGACTCCGCAGCCTCTCACACCACTGCAGCTTGGAGTTGGGGTCATGCCTCCCTCTCCTAGTACCCTTTGAAAATGATCTCGTTCACAGCTATTTTTATTTCTCTCCAATGGAATGGCAAGATTTCTTCCTCTCCAACGTCTCTCCCTCCTGCACATATATTCCAGCATTGGCCTCTGGTTGAACTCCTGCTCCAAAACATGCCTTTTCTCTGTGCACTTGCAAGGCCCCAGACAAGCTTCCAATTTATGAAAACTGCAAACTCATACAGCAGATAAAGGCATCTCCATGCCAAGCTGAATATCCAAGTGAAATGGACAACGAAATCATTCATCTTCCAAATAGTTCTCTTGGAAACCCTTAAAGCTCAGAGTTAGGTCGTTTAAGATAAAAGGAAAGAAAACATCTGCCTTTCTGGGGCAAGAACAAGCCACCATGAATGTGTGGGTGGGGTGCGCATCAGCCTGCGTCCTCTGCAGCAGGTGTCTGGGGGCCGGGCCACGCCTGCCGTGCATCCCAGAGGAGGGCACTGTATTTGCTTTCACACAACCATGCACATGCCCGGCTCAGCCATTGCCATGCCCTGCACTGGAAGATGGCAGAAGCCTACAGGCGGGCCATGTGCGTTCACTTGGTAAATCACAGCCAAACTGGCTTGTCTTGTGGTAGTGAAGGCCAGACACAATCAATGGGTGTTGAAAATCTCCATGTTTGTAAAGCCTGGCTAACAGTGAAGGAAGCATTTTCTTCCAATCGATCATTTCCTCCATGAGACTGCACTAGGGACAGGAAGGAGGGGGACACGTCTTAAGTCCCATGAGGGAAAGACTCAACCTGGAGGAGGCGGGGCCCAAGATGAATCCTGTTTCCAGGTGACCAGCGTAAGTGAAATGCAGCATTCTTTCACTCTGACTGTTCCACCACCTTCAAACCAGAGAGAGGACCCAGGAAAAACCTTCGAGGAAAAGAGGTTTCAATACAAGCAAAAAGAATTCTCCACAAGAGCTGCCCATCAGGGAGATGCGCTGTCTGAGAATCTCTGAGCTGAGAGAGAGGGATGCTGTCCTAGAGATCAGGTCTCTCCCCTCACCAGCAGCTCCTGTTCCTGGGGTGCCGGTGGAATCTGGCAGAGGAAGAACAGACCACACAGAGTTGCTGAAGGACTCCTGGGAGAGCAGATGGCCCAGGGCCCAGTGGAGTTGCCAGTGCCACAGAATCTGCTCCGGCTCCTTCTCTAGAGACACGTTCTCCTGAGAGGCTCTTGTGAGGCGGTTGGCTGGGAGCTGGGACACCATGACACTCGAACTTCTGATCCCAGAGAATGATCTGTGTGGCCTTGGGCACTCACTGACCCACGCTGTACTGCAGCCTCCTTGACTTGTCAACTGCGAGTGGCACCTCCCTCTCAGGGTCGTCACCCAGAGTCAGTGACATTTAGGTATTTTGAACAAATTACCTATATAAAACATTTTATATAGGAGTAATGATCAGGCTCTTTTTTTCTTTTTCTTTTCTTTTTCTAAGAGATTTTTGCTTATAGGATGTATGTGCTCGCCAAAGAGACAGAGAGACAGACAGCAAGAGTCACCCCACAGGGGACATGGCCATATCTCAATTCCTTCATTGAGAGGGTGGCAGGGAAGAAATCCAGGGGAAAAAGAAAAGAAAACATTTAAAGAACACGAAAATGAAAACATCTGTTTAAGGTGATGTGTGTGGGGGCAGCTCCGACTAGACTAACATGCAGTGTATTCATGATGGGAGACTCACTTGGTGTGCTGTAGCAATGTACGGTGATTGAACATAAAGAATGAGATGAAATGAAATCTTTTTAAAAGAAGACTGTCAAAGCCCACCTTTCTTACGTCCTAGCAAGTCCACCTTGGAACTGCAGCTTAAGACAAACCTCCAGCGTGTGCCCACCTGAGTAAGCTGAGTTTGTGTCATTCTCCAAGAGTGACTAAAAGAGAAAATTCCAATTTCTCTAACTAGCTGATTGAAGATGCAGCAGGTTCAACTTCTCTGGGTTACCTGAATCTATAGTAGGCAACAAAACCTCAGTGTCTTGTGGGTGTTTTGCTTGTTTAAACTGACCACTTACTTGATATTTGGAAAGTCTGCTGAAGTCTAATTTCGAATCTATGTGGCAGACAACACCGTTCCTCCGCACACGGACTCAGAGTGACTCCCTCACGACCTTGGTTCATTGCTCTGGAGGTGCCGGGAGCATCCGAGGCGTCCCGCAGCCGGTGTCAGGCACAGCACAAGAGTCAGCTGGACACGGATTGCAAGCTGGACGCCGTTCTCATGGAAGACGGTTTCGATTAGTGAACAATTACAGGAAGAAATTATGGATTATGAGAGAGTCATTTACCAATATATGACCATGCATTCACAAATTCATTTTAAAACGAGCTTTTCAAATGAAAGCATTAATATTCTAAAGACCACAGAGGAGAAAAATAATCCACTAATTATTGTGAAATAAATTATAATGGAAGCCAAGAGCGTCAAACACATTGAAAAGAGAAAAGACTTTTAATACACATGCATACACACATGGGCACATATGAATTAAATAAAATTAGCATTGTGAAAGTTTTAAAAAGACATGGAATTTACAATTTTTAAAATTACCATTATTGATTCCAATGGCATGGAGAAAGAATATTAAAAGTTAGTAGAGTTCAGTAATGAAAGGGCAGTACATGAGTTAGGGTAGAGTTACAAGGCTGAAAGAAAGTTTCCTAAACACAAAGCCTTAATGAAGCAGGAATTCACTGATTAACCTTATGCCTGACTCAGCTGGGGCAGCTCTCCCTCTACGGCCTCGCTGAAGCCCCGGCCTCCTCACTCTCGCCTCTCCCATTCCCAGTGGCACCTCATCAAGGTCCAGACCACGGGAGGGAGACGCAGTGACTGTCTCACTCATAGCTTCTGCTCACACTGCAGTGACAGAGAGGACAGTAGGAAACCCAAGGTTTCACCCAGTTACCAAATCAGGTCAAAGTCCAGGTCACATGTCTATGACCTTTAATACGTGACTGCAGCATCTCGTTGCTCTCTGTCTTTAGAATAAGACACAGATTATCTGTCCAGGTATTTGTCTAGTACATTTGGCAGATCAGGGACAGAGGTATCATAAATAAAACCCCCAGGTAGTGGCGCCAGCAGTGGTACAGTGATGTGATGCTGCACTCCCACATGGCTGACTGTGGTTTTTGTCCCAGACCTGGCAGCTTGAAACTCAAGCTGAACACATATGTGTGTATGCTCAAAATCCTGAAAGGATAATGAAGAAGGGATTGTGGCATGGCTATCCTACTAGGGTGATTTCTCTCTTTCCGTCTCTTTGTTTCTCTCTCTCTCTCTCTCTCTGTCTTTGGCGAGCCCATGTGCCCTATAGCAAAAATCTCTCTCTACTAAAAACAAAACAAAACAAACAAACAAAACCTCTCCAGGTAGGAAAGGGAAGAATGTAAGATTTCAAGTATCACTACTCTAAAGTGAAGAGTAAATGCAGCCAGGCAGGAGCTGTGTCCCACATGTGTCCTGGCTCTAGTGCGTGTTTGCTGGTTAGACCCTGGTTAGAACCTGGTTTTACCCTCTCTGGAGGAGCAATCTTCTTTGACAAATTGATCTGAGTCTCTTATTTGTTTTCCGGTAAGCTAATTATTGTCTGTTATCCCACTCAGTCATAACTGAAAACAGTTTTGTGTAGTGTCTCCTTCATGAAGGGTGTACTATTTTGATATTCTTCTTCTTGCTAGGATGAGTTTGGAAGTACAAGGATTGTCCTAAAGATTGAAGTGCATATTCACTGAATTTTGTAAACATAGTTTTCATTTAGTTATGAAACATCTTCTAAAAGTTCATGGGAATTACGTATTATGAAAAAAATGCATAGATTTCTTCAAAAATGTTCTGCTCCAAAAATAAATTCACACCTTAATTCTACTTCCTCCCAGACTTTATGAGGTGCACTTGTATCACTTACTTACTTTATTTATACAGTTCCTTTCAACAACTTAGTCGATTTTTGGTGTACTCAGTTCTCTGTGTCATTTAGCAACTCTCGAAGTTCTTCCCTCAGTTTGCTTTTTAAGATGACCTGGTTTAGCATTCATAGTTGCTCTACCTGAGGGAGGACAGTGAAGAGTAGGAGGGAGAGAAACATCTAATGGACACAAAAATGGAAAATGACGAAATGACCTGTTGATGATAATGGTGTGGTAATGTCTTCTACTGGACTAACATGCAGTGTATTCATGCCCAGAAAGTCCATTTTGTATGCTGTAAACATGTTCAGTAGTTACATGTAAAAGTTAAGAGTTTTTTAAAAGATTACCTTATTTATATGTCGATACTTCAATGCTGGGTCCTTCTGGCCTTCTTTATTTAATGAAAGCTACTTAGAAGCTATTCCAGAGGCTCTTCTCTGCTATTTGACATGGAGACCTCAGAGAGAACTTGGAGTGAAGGGTTAAGGAAGCTCCCGACTTTCTGCTGTTTGGGATGAAGAAGCATTGCCGCTTCCAGATATCTAAGACTGATCCCAACTAGATTAGGTGGCCTCCCACCTTGATTCTCAAGGTAACCATTGTTTTCTTAAGTGCATTCTTTCTAGTAACAACTTACCAACCTCAGAAAAAAGCAAACATCAGGCAAAGTACCAATATTTGGGGTCTCATCAGTTGTTTCTTCAATAGTTGTATTTTCTGCAAGCACATTGATTACTTCAATGGTTATTGTAGGGAAGTATTAGTAAGATTATTTTAAGTAAGTTTATTTTAGTGAGTTTATTTTCATGATATAACAAAAGTTACATGTCTGTAATACCCATGCCTCACTTCTCACCTTCTGGTTGTTAATCAAATCTACATAGCCTTTATTTAACTATAAAAACGCTAAATTTCTTGTACCAGCTATTGATATAGTAAACATAATAACTTACATATTTTACTTCTTGTAGTAAATGTAAAATTTGAGTACATTTCTATTGATGCAAAAAATATCATTTGACAGAATTCACCAACTCTGAATAGTAGCTGAGTGAAGCATGGTGATAGAAAAATAGATTTTTTCATCATGAACATGGCTGAAATGGTATATTTTACATAAAAGGCCATTACCACACTTTTTTAATAAATAATTTTTTAATTCATAATAGATCATGTTTGTGTGCATGTGAAAATGAGAGAGAGAGAGAGAGAGAGAGAGAGAGAGAGAGGAGCCTCTTCAGGGTCCGGCACATGTCACAATAACCATCCTTCACTGCCTCAGCTCATCACATAACGGTCATGAGCATGTGCCCAACATGTTTCAGGCTGACCAAGTGGGGGTGTCAAACCAACAATGGTTGCCATTTGAAAAAAATATTTATATATTTTTTCAGTAAACATAGCTGTATAGAGAAGAAAATCCTTGTTCTTTAATTTCTCTTCTAAAATTTTTTCCCCTAAAACCCGCCTCTTTATATGCTCACTGGAATTCATCCCCTTACCTCCAGAACCTCTGTACTGTTAGCGATCTGTGGTCCCCTTTGCTCTTCACCTCTTCAGTCTTGCTCACTCCCAGCTCTCCCCATCACCATTAGAGTGCCTTCCTGCTTATCAGTCCTTGGATTCCACAGCATCCCTCGCTGTCACTCTCAGACCTCCTTTCTTTTGTGGTCAAATGTTTCTAAGGTCTTTTCTGTTTGTTTCTATGTTTATTTTGTTTCATTTTGCTTTGTTTGGTTTTCGTTTCTTTAAACCTTGATTTACTTAAATCTGGAATTCCTAAATTTCTTGGCCATAGTATGAATGTTTGTTTGACCCCAAAATTCATATGTTAAAACCTCATACCTATCTCTCCTTCATAGCCTGGCTTGCTTCACTCAGCAGTAAATCTTCTATATTCATCCACGTTCTGTCAAAAGTCAGCAGCTTGTTGTTTTTTATGGCTGAGTAATATTCCATAGAGTATATGTGCCACAGTTTTTCAATCCAGTCCTCTGTTCGTGGGCATTTGTGCACTCTATGCCTGAAACAGAATGACTAAAGGTTATAAGAAACATAGTAGATGGTTGTGAATACCAGATACAGTGTGGGAAGAGGGTGGGTGAAGGAGAGTCTGAGGGAGGACATTAAGGAGAAAAATAGAGAGGCAAGGCACTTATGGGTCAAAGAAATGGGTTATCTATTGAAGATAACTTTATAGTATTGTCAACTGGGCTGGTCCACATGCTGGAATATTCACTTTGCAAGCTAAGTAACATGTGATTGAATGTATAAAATAAACTGAAATAAAAAATTAAAGAAAAAAAAACTATTACCTGATACAGTGTTAAGAAGAGGCAAGGCCTCTGGGAGGTGATTAGGTCTTAGGAACTGCCCAGGTTAGTGCCTCATAAGAGAGGCCTGAAGGAGCTTGTCCTCCTCTCCTGCATGGCAGGACACAGTGAGGAAGCATTATTTTGTCATTTTATGAGGCAGAGTGAGCCTTCATCAGTCACCAGGTCTGCTGGTGCCTTGGTCTTGACTGCTCAGCCTCCAGTAAATCTCTGCTGTTTGTAATCTACCCAGTTTAAGGTAGTTTGTTCTAGTGGAATGAACAAACTGAGACCCCTTTCATCTGAGCTCAGCTTCTGCCCTTAAATCAAGTCCATGCCCACTAACATCAGCACTTGTGCAAGTTGTAGTTTTCAGCCTTCATGTGTGCTAAACTGAGTCGCAACTCCATGCCCACCTCCAGGCTCTCTCACTCAGATTTCTCTGAATTAATTCTGTATTTCTAAGCTATGTGTTTGGCTTTTATTTTATTTAATTATTTATTTATTTATTTATTTATTTTTGATGCATCCTCTTGTTCTCATTTTTATCTATTTTGGTGCAAGGCACCATTATTTCTATCTAGTTTTACAGAAAATAGTTTGTGTTCTGAGAATGGCAAATCCAGTTAAGATGAGTTTATAGGAAAAGCGTGGTGTAGGCAGGTCGAATGACTCAGACGTGGATGTCCATTAGAACCATGACCTGGGAACTCTATTACTTGTTAGGTTTAAATGTTATCCCGTCAGCAGAAACCCACTTCTTCTGTTACCTAGAACTGTATTTTGTCTATTGAAAATGATCAATAAATATTTTACGAGGGAAAATAAATCCATAGTGATTATACCTTAGATAAAAAAATAATTCCTACATACAAGTGTAAAGGAAAAAAAAAAGTAGACCACAACTGAGGCTTTGCTTTTTTGCACATGGGGAATATAGGTACATTTAACAACATTTTTTCTTGTACTTTAGCATACAGCATATTAAGACTATATTTATTTCTTGTGGTAAAACGGTGCAAAGTTTCTGTTTTGAAAATTGATACATCCCAATGATTTTTTTCTAGGATCTGACTGAAGCATGATGCTACCCCGGGATTTGGCAGGGAAGCCCAGATGAACAACTTGTGTCTTCACTCCAGCCCAGTCAGAGGTTCAACCACAGGTGACCCCTCGTGGATGGTTGTCATATGTCTTTTATTTCCTTCACAAGAGCATTTTCTTATGTCTCATGTCTTTGATAATTTTATAGGCTTTGCATTTGTCACTTTGGAGAATGTCTGTATTTTAGGTTAGTCTAGTTATTTTTCTTTTATTACATTAATGTTCAGCTGTCTGGATAATATATTATTATAGGCAATCTTCTCTAATTCTCACTGCATTACATTAAAATAATTTATTACTTTTTTCTTATTTATTTTATTTATTTACTTATTTATTTATTTATTTATTTTTGGAGAGATTTTTTCTCTATAGCGCATGCGCGCTCGCCAGACAGACAGAGAGAGACATAGAGGCAGAAAGCGAGAAATCACCCCCCAGGGGAGATGGTCACGCTGCAATCCCTTCTCCTCCATTCTCCTCTCGGGATCATGGGCACGCATGCACACGTGCCCGGCTTATTTATATTTTAAAGTTTTGTCAGAGGATACATGCACTTGCCAGGGACTGACGAGTGGCAGGGTGGAGTGAGAAAGCACTCCCGTGGCGATGGTCACATCACAATCCCTTCCCTCCCATTTCTCCTTCTAGGGTTTTAGGCACCCTGACCTATGTGCCCAGCATGATTTTCAAACTTCCAACTCCAGAACTCATACTGTGCAGTTGAACATGTGGAATCCGGCACCTCCACACCAGGCCAGGGGCTAGCCCCAGGACCTTCACATTGGGCTGTTTCAATATGATGACGCTAACTTTGATAACTGGATTGCAGTGTCGCCCACAGGTTCACTCGCTTGAATATGGTTTTCATCGGTGATGACTGAACAACATGTGACGATGAAGTCCCAGGACTTCTGCACCCACTTGTGGCTCTCCTGTGGGAGAGTTGGCAAATTAGTTACGCTGCAGTTTGACCATTCCTTCTACATTTCAACATTTACTAACTATTCTTCTATGAAGTAGAGTTCAACTCCCTCCATACATACATCTGAAAAAAAGTTCTATTTACATGTGCTTTACTTTCAGTCTGGTGTAGTTGGCAAATTAGTTACGCTGCAGTTCGACCATTCCTTCTACATTTCAACATTTACTAACTATTCTTCTGTGAAGTAGAGTTCAACTCCCCCCATACATACATCTGAAAAAGAGTTCTATTTACATGTCTGGTGTTATTCATTGGCATTATTATTAATTTCATGGTCAAATTGTTTCAAAGTTGACCAGTGTGAGTTTCTTAGAATTGTCTTTTTGATGTTTTTATTTATATTTTTGAAACTTTATATTGAAGTTTTGTACACACACATACAGTGCATTTATTAAAAAGTTCTATGGATTCAATTAATTTTCATGGTCTAAGATTCCTAGTTACCCAGCACTCTCAAGAGGCAGAAAATCACAGGCTCTGCAGGTACTTCTTTTGAATATTCTTGTTGAACCTTTTCTTGTTTCCCAGTGTGAGACAGCCTACACTCATTCAGAACTTTCCTGGTTTCACACCCGATATTGTTTTTCTAAGGAGCCTTGGTTCATTTCAGTAAAGAATGGAATTTGTAAGCTATGGATTAGAACTAGCCAGTGGTATGGAGGTTAAGGTGGCTGGATTCTACCTGCCCAACTGCACAGTTCGAGTCCCAGATCAAGCAGGGATTTCAGATGAGAGAAAAAGAGGTTTCCTGGGAGCTTTATGATAGCAATTTAGCTTTTACTTCCCGCATTCCTACTGACAAATCAGAGATAGATAATCCCAAGAGAAAGGGGGGAAGATTTTGTTTTTTCACAAACTGGCACCATATTCATGAAACAGAGAACTGCATATGTTCCTCTAAAGTGCAGCTTCGTAAGGGAAATAATTGGCTCACTCAGTATCCTAAGCAATGCAGAGGGGTGTCAGGGTGAAGGCAAATGGGCACTTCTGTGGCAGCTGCCTCCTCTTCTCCACAAGCCCTGGAAGGTGCTTCTGTTCCCACCAGTCATACACTAACTTATTATTTATCTATTTAAAACATCTATTTTGCTATTGGGCATGTGTGCTTGCTGGGGACAGACAAAAACAGGGAAAGACAGTGAGAAGACATTCCCGGGGAAGGCCATGCCATCATCCCTTCTCCTTCGTTTTTCTTCCTGGGATTTTGGGCATGCACACACATGCATCCAATGTGATTTTCAAGCTACCAGGTCTGGGACTTGAACTACACAGTGGGCTATATGTCACCCAGCTGCGTTAACCACCATGTCACCTGCCACCTCCACCCAATGACTTTTTAAAGGGAAAACTTCTTAAGAGTAGGCATATTCTTTAGGGAGTTGCTTCTTCAACTCAATCAAACCACAACAAAATCTTGTTATTCCTCACATAGCTTTCATTGTGTATACAATAATCACTCATTTTTCCTGCCAATAGGTATTGTTCCACTTCAGGAAAACTGCAGCAGAAAATACACAGGATAATACCATGCAGTATTTACTCTGAATAAGCATATTAAAATTTTAAATCAAGCACATCTACTAATTGCCAGCCTGTTTCTGTGATAACCAAACATACTTAATTTTCTGGGAAGTTGTGGTATTGCTAACGGTATAATAATGTGGTTAATTTGGCTCTGTTTAGGACCGCCATGCCAGCGACTCTTGTGCTATGTTGTCATTGGCTACAAGCCAGAGCGTGCAGCTCAGGCCCTGGCTCTGGAGTCCACACCCTGCAGAAGAGACCAGGTCTGTCCAGATGAGAGCGAATGTCCCTGACTCTCTTGCACACATTTGGGATGGTGAAGACCTGGAAACACAGCACAGTGAGTCTAAAAGCTCGGCTTACTGGGAGTGGGGTGGGGGTGCTTTCTCCTCCCTCTCTCCTTCTGTCAAAGTGTACATGCCCGGTAGCAAATAAATAAGTAAATAAGTACTCCATACAAATTTTCAGTTGACACGCCAATTCATATAAGTAGAGAAGGAATTCTGAAGCTCATTTGGTAGTCAGTTTAGGAAGCTCAGGAAATTTCGGAATCAGGTACAAGTGAACGCATTTTCTGACAGTGGACTTGGCGGCCAAGCCCAGGTTTCCCTTTCCTACCCCTACGGCGCTTTCTCAAACAAAGTTTATTTAGGCAGTAAGTTCAGGCTTGAAATTCCTCAAGAGACTTTATTTGAGCACCTGGGCCCTAAACGCAAAAAAAAAACACTTCTACCTCAGAAAATTCCGCTTCTCCATGTTTATCTAAGCCGACGAGAAAGGCCTGGTGCAAGGCCCACAGGACCGCCAAGATCTCTGTGCTCCCACGCGAACATGTTCGGACGTCTGAGTGCGGACAGAAACGGCTCTCGGTGAGGGTCTTGGCCTTGGTAAAATAACGTTTGCAAGTTGGGATGGGTGACGGGATCTCCCCTCTATGGCAGCTGCATGTTTTGTTCTGGTAAAGTACAATAACGAATTCACCGTTGAGCTTTTCAAACCAGCCTGGGCTGCATCTTGCGTTCCTAGGGTTCTACCAGATGAGTCTCTTAATAAGATTTGTTCTCTAAAAATGTCTTTTCAAAGTATTGAGAGAAATTATAATAAAGATTATTTTTTAAAACCATGACCGAGTGTAAGGAAAATACATATTAAGAAAAATAGAAAAGTTGAAAGAAATCCCCATAGAGGCAAGTAGCAGACTTCTGAATGTGAAGGGCAGAGTGCAGTTATAAATATTATAAAATTATTGCAGCTGTTAGGATACATACCATTCTGTGTTTTTATGCATCTTATATAAATGGATTCAAAGTGTGTAACTTGTCTTACAAGCTATCTTTACATGTAACTGCATTTATAAATGCATTCCCAAGTGAATGCTTAGTATCTCATTTTAAGTATGCATCACCATTTAGTTCACCAAATCTGTAGTATTAAAGGTTTTGTTTTCAAGTTCTTTGTGTTATAAACAGCATTGTAGTGTCTATTCTCTTTTTTGGAGAGATTTTGTTTTTCTATAGGGTGCATGTTCTTGCTGGAGAGACAAAGAGGAAGAAAGCGAGAATCACCCCCCGGGAAGATGACCACACTGCAGTCCCTACTCCTTCATTCTCATCTCTGGACTTTGGGCAAGCATACGCACCTGGTGTGAGTTTCAAGCTGTTGGGTCCAGGACTCAAATCACAGTCCAACCATGTGGGAGTGCAGTCCCTTAACCACTACACCACCTGCTGGCCCCACGGTGTCTATTCTTGTAGGCAAATCTTTCTGTAAATGTTTATCTACCCTCAGGAGAAAATTCAAATAACAGAGGACTTCACCTTACACATGTACGATTTATGCTTTCAATACAGATGTTGATGGTTCTCCAAGTTGAAGTGCGTCCCTTCTCAATGCCCCAGCAGCATGGTGTCCCTGCTTCCTGGGCTCTTACACAATCATCAGACACTGTCCGAACCCTGCCCATTTAATACAAAAAAGGGCTGTCTTGTTTATGACAACTTTTTTTGAAACTATGCATGTGTGTGCATATGTAAAAGTATACCAAAAGGCATGTGCATGCCCATATATGTGCACACATGTACACACATACGTGAACCTGTGTGTGCACCTGCATTGATACATGTGTGCCTATGTGCACACATGTGCAGGCGTGCAGCCTCCTATATAAACTGAGCTGATCTTGAGCCCCAGGACTCTGGCTATTGCTAGTTGTGATAATTAGCACATTGTTGACTTTAGGAGCTTTGTACACCTGCATGTATATGTGTACATATACATGGCTAAGCCTGAATTCCATGCACACAGCATGCTAAGCACAGGCCCTATCGGTGTGGCACGAGCCCCCTACAGAGCTGACCCTGTTCCTTGCTGCCTGCCCTCCCTGCAAGGTTCGCTTGGGCAGAGCTCATAGTCTTGCAATTCAGCCTCAGGACCCCCCTATGAAGCCAGCGGCTCTGGGACTGGTTCTCATTTCATTCCTGAGTCGTGACTCCTCCTCGTCACCAGTCACATGAAATTCAGGGATATTTTTTTTTCCATTTTCATGAGTATGTGTGAACTTGGGAGAGATATATGATGGATTCTTTAGTCTTGTTTCCCTCAAATATAGGACTAAATTCCTTGAGGTATATATTTTTTTCACAGAAAAAGTGCAAGTGTTTATTTGTACCCACATCTCCCTTTCCATTGCTCATTCTCTTTCTTTTTGAATTCCAAAGCCTTCTTTCCTCACCACTTAAACAGTCAGAGGTCTATAGAAGATGATGCCTCACTGCTAGTTTACATCAGACAGCGCCGTTTGCACAACGTCCATGCTAACTCTCCTTTGAACACTCTCCTTCCAGACATTGGGGTCAAATGAGACCCAAACCAGGCATAACGGCCAGGTCAGGAGCCAATTCCAATCGCACTGTAAGTACACTTTTATGGAATATTCTGATTCAATTACTAAGGAGTCCAGACGAAGAGCTCGATCCTCCTGGAGGACAAATCTGACCATGCCACTTCCAGTCTCAAAAATCACAGACGACATTGTGAGGCTCAGATGCTGCCTTGGGAACAAATTCAGTCTGAGGAGCACTTGTAGTTCATTTGCCTTTGTGTCTTTGTCCAATTTTATTTTACCTTTTTTTTCTTTCTCCCTAAAAGGTTGTTCTATAATAAATGCTAATGTCTCACTTTTGGATTTTGTCATAGGGCACGTGTGGTTGCTGGAAAGAGACAGTGAGGGGGGAAATGAGAAATCACCCCCCATGTGGGATGGCCACACCACAATCCCATCTCTTCTATCCTTTCCTTGGGATTTTGGACACACATGCACTTGGCCTGATTTTCAACATTACAGGTCTAGGACTCAAAATGCAGTTGGCCATGTGGGGGTCCAATGCCTTCACCACCATGCCCCCTGCTGACCCCACTAATAGCTCATCCTTAGAGAATACTCCCAATGGTTGTACCCAGAAGAAGACCTTGTGAGTCCAAACGTTGAGAACTACCATCTTTATTTCCATTCAAAACAATTGTGTCTCTCTCTTCTGGGCTGAAGTATTTTATTATCTAAAATATAATTGTTTCCTTGACTTGTGGGACAGTGCCATGAAAAGAAATGGCAATAGGTTTGGGATTTGTGTCTGACTCATAGCCATAATATCATAGATAGATAGATAGATAGATAGATAGATAGATAGATAGATAGATAGATAGAGATAAATATGTTATTTATGTATCTGCTATAAATGTATTTGATCTATATACATCTTTCCTCATATAAAAAATAGAAGAGTAACCACTGTGGCAGATACTATTGGGCTTTGCTCCAATCCCTTGCTAGTGTGTAGTGAAGAGAAAGCTACAAACTCTACCTTTTAGACTCAGTTGAAGCCGAGAGTCTAGATGCACTGGCTGTTGTGCTGGTCAGAACCACCTGGATTTCTGGGTTGCCAGGCACACCCGGGGACGGAGGCGTATGTGAGACACCTATTCTGTTGCTGTGCTCTGGGGGCTACCATATGCAATGGTCTTTGAGTTGGCCATGAGATCCTGACTTTGAGTGGGCTAGTGTCTCACTGGATGGCCCAAGACTGCATGTGATCCATTAAGTGCTGAAAGCTCTCTCTAGAATGGCTTTTCTTCAGTTCTATTGAAAATCAATAGTTATAATAAATATCCTTTTGCCTAAATTAGCAAGAGTGAATTTTTGTCTATCCATTTAAAGTCAGATTTGTACAAAAATCTTCTAATATGCAATGAAGTAATACATACAACTACCCACAATAATCATTCTCACAGGAAAAATGCGTTATTGGTGTTCTCTTCGATTAAAAATAATCAGCAGTTAGCGTAATGGCTATGTCACTGGACTCCCACGTAGTCGACTGCAGTTCACATCCCGGACCCGGTGACTTAAAACTCATGCCGGGCGTGTGTGCGTGCGTGCGCAAGATCCCAGGAGGAGAATGGAGGAGAAGGGATTGTGGCATGACCATCCCCCCCGGGGGGTGATTTCTCGCTTTCTGTCTCTATGCCTCTCTCTGTCTGTCTGGCAAGCACACGCGCCCTATAGCAAAAAACTCTCAAAAATAATAATAATAATAATAATCTTACCTCATTAACACTGAGTTTCTTAGTCATAAGGTTATTCTGACATGAGTCCATTGAGAACAAGATCCTGGTTTATTTTCCTTTCATCTCTTCAGTATTGAGCATGATGCATTTTTATGTGGCCAGAAGCCAATAATAAGACATTCTGAATTAAGAGGGCAAGAGATAATAAAGGATATTTCCATGGGACTGATACATTTGTATACCAATTACACTGTTGAGAACCATTGCCGTTTTTTTTTATTTTTTTATAAGTTCCTTACTTCTTTCATGACTATAAGAGCCACAGAGAGAGGGAGGAGAAAGATAAACATTCTCAACTGAGTCTCACGCCATGAACCTCTCAGCTTCTGGGCCAGCCAGGAGCACAGATGGGTGCTCTGCATGTACAGGCTGACCAGGACCTGACGACCAAACCAGTGTCTTCCATCTTCCATATGGGTCTGGCTACCCTTGAAAAGTGCATTACCACTGTGTCAGCTGGCCAGCTCAGTCTTATAAATGTAATGTAGGGGACAAGGAAAACATTTTTAAGTTATTTATGTCAATGACCAATTCAAATGCCCCACATTAACCATGTGCACAGCTTGGTCTCAGTTCATTCACTGAAGATTTTTCCACTGGTCCACTCCTATGACAGGGGACAGGGGGATTTAATATAGTCATTATTGTTTCCTTCTTTCTTTCGTAGGTACACCTGGAAGTCATAAGTTTCCTTATGCAGAAGGCCAGAGAACATTCCCAGCGGCAAAGTGCTTGCCCAGGGCAGGATGCCCAACAGCACCCAACAGTGACAGCGTGTGTTTCCAGAGCACTCCTGTCATGGGTGTGACACGCTGAATTTGCCACTCTCTCCCATCTTCCTTCAAGCGCGCAGGTTACCTATGTATGTATGGTTTGGGGACACTCTGGTGGAAAATAAGCCAAATTCCTCTTTGTTTCTGACAGTTTGGAAAGAATTATTTATTGCCTTTATGGGAATGTGCTTCTCTCTCCCCTCACAGGGAACCTTAGCGCTGTGCTCCCAGAATGATAATAATCTATTTCTTTCCTCACACTACGAAGCCCAGAGTGACCCCGTCTGACCCAATTGAAATTGATTTTGTTGTTGAACTCCTAGCTAGTGCAAATTAATCTTAGATCCATACGAGATCAGGGAAGCTAGACAGAGAGTACAAAGACCTCAAGTACTGAGGGAAAAATTAGTTCTAGAGAAGGTATTTTAAGTTTGGCAAGATAAATGGCTACAATGACTTGCTTTGATAGAACATCTGTAGGAAGGGGGAGGAGAATGACAGGGCCTCTTGAAGAAAGGCTGTAATTTAATAGCCTAATTTCCTGCCTGGTCCTGCAGAAGTATCTGCCTGCTCCTGACAGCTGATGAAAATCGCCAAGGGTTTGATTTGGTCCCTGGTGTGGGACAAGTTGAGACCCATTTTTCCCTCAGACGCTGGAGGCCCTGGCTCAACAGGCAGGGAGACTGCTGTCTCCTCAGCATTAAATGAAAAAGAAGCATTTGGGCAAATTTGTCCCAGCCCCCAAGTGGCAGTGCCAAGGCCTGCTTGTCTCTAGACACTTACATCCACCCAGGTCACGGGACAGGCAGGTGTGCTCTGGGGTAGCCCTTGTGATTCCCAACTTCCACATTTGAGCAAAGATGGCTGTTTCCTGAGTCTTGAAATAGAAATCTCTCCCTTGAAGTGGGTTTCTTCATTCAAATCAAAATGCTGCTCACTTTTTAAATCTTCCCTACATTCACCAAATGCCTCTAGCATGCATTTCCTGATTCTTGGGAAAACACAGTTCTGGTTAGAGCTCTAACACACTGACCGAAACACCACTGCCTAAGCGGTCTCCCACCTAACAGTGCGCTACTTCATCAGCCATGGGGTGTCGGCTCCTCCAGGTCCTGCTGCCCAGACTGGGTTACCAGCCCTTCTTAAGTACTGAGTCACCCACTGAACACGGCGGACAGCCAGGTAGACACCCGCATGTCCAAGCAGCAGGCCTGAAAGCTGGGCAGCACCAGTAGGCGGTGACTAGATCCTAAGCCAGTGGTCTCCCCAGAGGGGCCCAGTGCTGTCTTCATCACCCAAGCTGCATCCCACACCTATGCCACCATTCTTTCACTTCTAGCTAAGACTTTTTCCAAATCAATTTTCAGAAGCCTTGAGTAACACTAACATCAAGTTATAATTTTACATTTTTAAATGTAAAATGTATTTTATTGTTATTTTAAAAGCTATTTAGCTATCGAGCATCAGTGTTTTAATATTGATCTTGAAACACATAAATTTTTAAAAACAAAATAAGATATTATTTTTAAATATGTTTGTGCCATCTTACCAGAGGTGAGAATTTTTACTGTTCGTATTATATTGCACGACTCACACAGACGTGCAGATCCATTTTTATTTCCTGGTTCAAATCATAGTGGCCCCTCCACTGTTTCCTTAGAACAACGTTCTCATTCCTACTCCTCTGCATGGGCTGTATAGTAACAATTTAGATGCATACGTAATAGTCCAGATTTCACTGGTATCGTTAGTGTTGACTATATCTACTGCATATATATATTCGTATGAAACAGTTAACCTTGAATAAATTTCTAACAGTGCAATGTACTGTAAATTGATAAAAATATAAATAATTCTTGCTGTCCGTTGACTCTTTTTCAAAAGAAGTACAATTTGTACAGCCCTCAGCAAAGGCCAACGGTTTTATGCTCGTGTGTGTGTGTGTCTGTGTGAGTGCACAAAGATAGCCAAATTGTATCCATTTACATTGATCCTAAAACACAGGAATGTGTGACACTTTTCAGACTTTGTTGCATGAAGACTCCATGGAGCATTTCAGAATATTATCACTCTATTTAATCTTCCACCAGTAAAAAAACAATAATAATTAAAATGAAATCCTTACTGCAGTTGAGGAAGAGCTGGAGTAGAACCTGCCATGTTCTTATTCTAAGAAACGGTGCTGTGTACAGAGCCAAGTGTGACCTAGAACTCTAAATCACTCATGTGGATTCATAGATGCTTTTACTTTTTATTTTTTAATTTGATATATGTTAAATGGAGACATGCAATGTCCCTGACCTGCTTCATTCAGCAGTAAGTCTTCCATATTCATCCACTTTCTATCAAAAGTCAGGGTCTTGGTGTTTTTATGGCTGAATAGTATTCCATGGAGTATATGTGCCACACTTTTTCAACCCATTCATCCGTTTGTGGATATTTATGTTGGTTCTATGTCTTAGCGATCATGAATAATGCTGCAATAAATATAGATGTGCAAGCATTTTTCTGACTGAGCATCATAGATGCTTTTAAAGTATCCCAAAGGTATTTTTTTAATGAAATAAAAATATTAATTTAGAAAGCATACAAGAACATTGGAAAAATGGTTAGAGTGGGGAAAGTTTGTAGTAGAACTGTTTGAAGAAGTGAAGTATCCCGTAGCTATGCCCTGGGTGTCCCAGGCAAAACCCTGGATCACAGAAAGCTCTTTTTTCATCAGAGGCCGTCTCTGGACTAAACATCAGATGCTCCTGCTTGACCCGAGGAGATTTTGTGCACCTCGAGTAGAAGTTTTTTAAAAGCCACTAAAACATTAAAGATTGTGCTTTAACCCAGCAAAACAATAAATACAAACTAGGCGAACATATGTATGAGCATTTGCACACACTCTGCTGCCTGAAAATGGAGGCGGCTGTGCCAATCCTTTTGCTAGTCCACTATTTTTCTATAAAGAATTTGTAACTCAAACCAAAATTTTCTGGCAACAAGGATGTGTAAATACTGGTGATTTGAAGTTTTCTTCAAGAAAAATCCAGTGTATTAACACTAAGAATTGTCCCTGAAACTCTAATGCATTTGACCAGAGCAGGGGTATGAATGTTCAAAGTACGTCATTTATGACTGGAGTCTTTTCAGTTTTTGTTTTGTAACAGACAAAAAAAAAAAGAAAAGAAAAGAAAAAAGAAAAAGATATAAAAACAGACAATAAACAATCCTACAGTGCTTTGCTTTTTTGCTTTCAAATTTTTTAATCCTCTCCCACGTAGTCGACCGCGGTTTGCATCCCGGACCCGGTGTCTTAAAACTCACGCTGGGCGCATGTGCGTACGTGCCCAAGATCCCGAGAGGAGAATGGAGGAGAAGGGATTGCGGCGTGACCCTTCCCCCTGGGGGGTGATTTCTCGCTTTCTGTCTCTCTGTCTTTCTCTGTCTGTCTGGCGAGTGCACACGCCCTTTAGTGGAAAAAAAAAAAAATCTCTCCAAAAAAAAAAAAAAATTTTTTTTTTATCCTTTGTTAGATGAAGTCGAATCTCTCCAAAAAAAAAAAAATTTTTTTTTATCCTTTGTTAGATGAAGTCACTGTGAACCCAAAATGCATCCCGAAAGATGAGTTCCACTTTAACAAGAAGTAGTTCTCACAAGTCCAAAACATCTAAACATAAGCCCAGAAAGTGTGACTGTTCTCTGGTTACTAATTGGTACACAGCAGTAGGGATCAATAATGTGTAGTGTTTGCTGATTTAACCAGGCAGAGCAGGTTATGTTCACTTCGTCAGGGACCAGACTCTCAGAGGTGATCAATACTGTAATTACAAAACACAAAGAAACAACAAGGAGAAGGACATCATAATAATTTATTGCAAATGATGTCTTTTTGGTGCCCCTGGAAAAGTTCCCTGAGCAATTACAGCCCGCTTATCTGCTCTGCACTTCATTATTCAGGGTTAGCACGCAAACTGTATGATTGTCTAATTGCAACTTGATTCTTTCAAAAATTGTTAAATTCACAATTTCTTCCCCTCACGTGTATTCAGGAGTTATAATAACAGGATGACAGTATAATTGGGGCTCAAGAATAGAGCATATGCTACGATTAACCTTGGGCATGCAGAGGTTTAAGTGTTAGTCAAGTTCTGTTTAACCTTGATATGAAGACGCAATGAAGACAGCCTCTGCTAATGAGGAAAAGGAAAAAGGAGAGTCACTATAATTATGTACAAGATTCACAGAATGAAATTCACATAGATTTAAACTTTTCTCTACATACTATTTCATAGTATTGCAAACTAAGATCCTACCTTTTCAAAGTTCCATAGTACCCTTGACTAGAAGAAAAAGCTTTCACCCGACACTGATCAATAATGCATCTTGGGGACATCCCTGGCTCAGCAGTGTGCTCCTTTACCTTGAAAAACTCCCAACCAATCTATATCTTTTTCTTCCATTCTATAGAGACGCACATCACAAAAACATACAAACCGGGCGCGTGTGCGTGCGTGCCCAAGATCCCGAGAGGAGAATGGAGGAGAAGGGATTGCGGCGTGACCATCCCCCCTGGGGGGTGATTTCTCGCTTTCTGTCTCTATGTCTCTCTCTGTCTGGCGAGCGCATGCGCCCTACAGTGAAAATCTCTCAAAAAAAAAAAAAAACCATACAAGGTGTTTACAGAGCTCTCTGGGCATTGAAGTATCAGACGTCTCAGCTGAATGTCCTCCTCAAAGCACACAGAATGCACGGGGGCTTCAGAAATGTTTCCATACTGTTCTGGCTTTGTGTCGTCTGGTATGGACAAGATGACTTTAGTCGCCCTATCTGTAGGCCGTGATCCCATGATTTAAGGAAGACAAGTAAGCGTGGGGTAAGAGAATCAAATCATTCCCTGCGGCGTAACTTACCTTGACAGAAAAGGACAAAGAGGACTGGGGCTGGAGGGAACAGTGGCCACTCATCCTTGGCTCTTGTCACACAATCCCTTCTTATTCTCCTAAATCACGTAATGGTCGAGAAGACAGAGCTCTTTGTCTCATTCCTCTGAGATATTTCCTGTGAAAGTGCAAGCCTTGTGTCAGCTTCCTTCTCCCACATGTGTAGATAATAACATGCCTGTTTCATATGATGATTGTGAAAACTTAATGAGCAACTTCATGCTTTCATTTAAATTATTTTTTAACTTTATCATTATTATCATTTTTTAATCTGCTACAGGGCACATGTGCTCACCAGCAAGAGACAGAGACAGAGAGAAGGTGAGAAAGCAAGCTACAGGGTTGAGGACTCAAACAGCAGTTGGTCATGTGGGAGTCCAGCACCCCAACCACCATGCCCCGGCTGGCCTCGATAAGCTACTTCAGTTAAAGCATTTACCCAATCACCTGGTATACAGGAAGAATTCAACAACTGTGGACTCTATGAGAGTCATAGAAGAGTCCGAGTGTAAACCATGCATCCAAAGCTACCACTGCGGGCCAGTCACGAGGAGTGGCAGCGGTGATGCCCTGCAGTGCTGAGGCCCTGGGGAAGTTCCTGGGTTCACGTCCTGAGGCCTCCCTGTGCATACCATACCTGCCTGTGGTCCTGGCTGGCTCAGGCTGACGGTGCGTAAAGATTCTGAAAAGGGTCCTGTGTCTCGCTGTCTCTTGCTGTCTCTGTCACTCTCTCACAGAGGAAGCAGATGATAGGACTTTGGGGAAAAATAAAGCAAGACCAACTTCAACCGACTTCAGTATACAGACATGTAGACTATTTAACCCTGTCCCTTAAAGACACACCCACAGTTAGTGGCCTCTCCTAAAGCGTGTCTTGGCTCCTCTGAAAGCTATTTGCAGTTTAAAGGGAAAGAAGGTGAACCTCTTTGGTTTCACTTCTGAGGCTCCAGTGTTTTCATCTGCCCAAACCATCTGCATGTAAGAGGATCATATTGGGCCTGGAGGGGAGTGAGACCGAACCGGGCCAGGAGAAGCCTGAAGGGGCAGCGTGAACACGCAGAGGAGGGTTCAGCACGCGCGAGCCTTGCTGTTGTTGCGTTCTGTCTTTCTCCTTTTCGGAGCAGAGTTCTTGTCCTGCTGGTTTTTTCAGTTGAGCTAATAATTCACTCATTCAACCAATGCGTTTGGAAAAACTACTATGTGCAAGTGATGTTCTAGGTGTTCCAATTGAACAGGTAGAAAAATCTCCAGTCCTCAGAGAGATCGGATTTTTGGAATGTCGCCTTGTGCTCTGCTCTAGGGACACATAGGGGTGAAAAAATTAATAAGAGAAAAAAATGAAACAAAGAAGAGAGCGAGAAGGCTGTGGGACTGGCGAAAATGGGCTCAGACTGTCTTCTCTTTCAAAACAGGGCCATGGATCCAGGGGCTCAGTCCAGCTCCTCAGGGCCTGGGAGGGCCTCTCACCCTCCCTCTGCCTCTATTTCTCTCCATCGCTCTCTCTCTGTGCCTCTGTCTCTCTGTCTCTTTATGGATGTAGAGAACCCGTCCTCTGTCGCCACCTGCCTCTCGCCCCTCTGGGTGTGTGGCAGGTACAGACACGAGGGTTTTCTTCCTCCCTTCCAACCCCTTTCAAGTGTCCGCAGGGAGCTGCCTGGTTTTTGAACTCTGGCATTTTTACTTTCTCCAAGCCACTGTCGAAGAGAGACCCCGATGCCCGTCACGCCGTGTGCCGTTTCCTCTCTAGCTCATTAGATTCATGCCTCTCAGCTGTAGCCTTTCCCGTGGGAGCTCTTACTCCCAGTGAAACCACACTTAGGATGGAAACATGTCGGACAGGCCGCTGCTCTCACAAAGCTGCTGCGTGTGTTGGAGACACGGCTGACCCTGAGTTGTCGTAAAGGGGCGCATGCGGCTGCCTGAGCTCTCAGGGCTCATGCCATTGTCCTACCACATTGTCGATGGTGACCCCTTTCACTCTAATGATGACCTGTACAGACAACCAAGGAGATGGTCCCCCCCAAGTGAATGTCTGGAGACTGGTTCAAAGCCCCACAGCTACTGCCAGCTGCGCCCAGGGTCCCCTCTTCATGTTCATGAGCAGCGTTTTCCTGTTACTCTCCCTCAGGACAAGAGACAGTCCCCTGCTTCATTCCAACGCAGAGCAGTGAGGAGCCGCCTGGTTGGACGGGGAGGGCTGGCCGGGATAGGCTCACACCGGGAGGGGCCAGAGGGAGCCCGCCACAAACCCAGCGCGTGTCCACACAGGGTTCTCTCACAAACAGCTGTCAAGGCTCGGGTGTGTGAATGAAAGAGTGACTCGGTGCTGTGTCTAATAGCCCACCGGTGGCTGCAGTTCCAACGGTCAACAGTGGTCTGCCCTCGGTGGGACCCTCCAGGTCAGCCTAACCAGGAACGAGATTTTCTCTGACGTAACCTTCTCATCACTGCCTGCACTCTACGGCTGACACTGAACCACTAGAGGCTACGGAAACATAGAAAATGGTTATAGATGCCAGATACAGTGTGGGCAGAGGGTGGCTGGAGGAGGAGAGGCGGAGGAGGGACACTGGGGAGAAGCGGAGGGGCGGGGCATCTGTGGGATGAGAGGTGGGTTGTCTGTTGAAGATGATGTGAGCAGTATTCCCAACTGGCCTGGTGAGAAACGTATACATGTTGGAATATTCGCTTTGCAAGCTAAGTGACATACGTGACTGAATGTACAAAAGAAATTGAAATTTAAAAATAAATTAAAAAAAACAAAACCTTTTCATCAAACCCAGCGCCATACGTGAAGTGCCCACAGCCATGTGATCCTGAGTCCCACGGCTGAGCCCTTATGTCACCCCCTGGACAGAGCAGGTAGTCCACACAGCAGGAGAGCCCGGGCGACGGGCCGAGCTTGCCAACACGCACTGAGCGGCTGAGTCCTCCAGAGATCTGAGGCGAGTGAGCTCTGGGCCACAGCGTTCGTGTACAATGACCAAAACAGGCTCAATGAAGCTCTTGAACGTTCCTATTTCTATTTTTTACATTTAACACTTAATTCTAAATTGGCACCTTTACACATTTGGGGACAAAATAAACGCCTTGTGCATGACCAGACGCTTACAGGGCACTCATGTCAAACGTGAAGGGATTTCCTCAGCTACTTCCTTATCAATGCCAGGTAGTTCTTCACTCAGGCAGGAAGTGTCTGTCCTGGGGAGACAATAGCACATGACAGACCCCTGCACTCACTGGCTGCCTGGCCCCCCTTGTCCTCACCCTGACCCCTGGTCACCCTTTATGACAGAGATAAGCTGTGACCCAAACCAAACCCTATTGTGACTAATACATTGTCCTTTCTTCACACAGGCTGTATTGACACTTCTGAACAGTCAGGCAGCGTGCGACCCGTGCCTGCTCAGGTTCTGCCCTGCTCAGCCTGGTTGGTCTGCACGCTAGCTCGGTGCGTGCTCAGAACACACCCCCTGTGCAATCCTCATCCCAGAGCTCTGCACTGGCTACAGGACCTCTCAATGGTCTTTTATTTATTCGCCTCCCCTTTAGCGTTTTCAGACTCTCTTTCCGAACCTCAGCTCAGCCTCAGTGAAAAGGAGGTGTGAGCAGCTGGCTCATGCTGGGCCTCCAAGGGGCAGTTCTCTTCATTTCTTTACCATGGGTGCCATGCAGGTTGTGGAGACACGGGAGGAATTTAGCATCCAGGGTACGGAAGTGCTCACTAGCCAACTCTTGAGTCAGTTTGCCTATTTCTCACTTTAATGAAATCCTCAGGGGCAAAGGCTGTTAAAAATAATAAACAAACAAACAAACAAACAAATTAAAATCTCTGATGGCTGTACTGGAAGCAGAACATGAGACCCATCCACAACATAAATTGGGTCCATCAAGTCTGCCTCTGAACAAATACAGGGCAGAGGCCAGAAGACCTGCTTTTCAAGGGATTGTAACAAAATTATCCTGAGTGTGTCCAGGAAACTGCATGTTTTCCAAGCATCCAGGAGAATGGGACTTAGAGGTCAGCAGGTGGCATTGTGGCTAAGGTGCTGGGTAGCACACGGCCAACCTCGAAGTTCAAGTGCTGGAACAGGTGGCTTGAAAAACACTCTGGACATATGTGCATGCATGTGTGCCCAAACTCCTGAGAAAAGAATGGAGAAGGGATTGCGGCATGATCATCCCCTGGGAGTGTGATTTCTCACTTTCGCTCACTTTCTCTCTGGCAAGTGCACATGCCCAAAAAACACTTGTTCCTGTTCTGTGATATTCCATTTTTAATAAAAACAAACTGTGGAGAACAATATGGAAGTTTTTTTCAAAGACCTACAAATAGAACTAACACATGATCCAGCAATCCCACTCATGGGTATCTACCCAAAGGACAGAAGAATGCTCAGTCAGGGGAACCAGCAGTTAGCGTAATGGCTATGTCGCTGGACTCCCATGTAGTCAACCGCGGTTCATGTTCCAGACCCGATGGCTTAAAACTCACGCCGGGCGCGTGTGCGTGCATGCCCAAGATCCCAAGAGGAGAATGGAGGAGAAGGGATTGTGGCGTGACCATCCCCCCTGGGGGGTGATTTCTCACTTTCTGTCTTTATGTCTCTCTCTGCCTGTCTGGCGAGCGCACGCGCCCTA
>NW_006159877.1:438393-446819 GCF_000334495.1 Tupaia belangeri chinensis
ACAAAAAAAAAAAAAAAAAAAAAAAAAAGAACGCTCAGTCAGAAAAGTGCTTGCATATCCATGTTTATTGCAGCATTATTCCCAATCATTAAGACATGGAACCAACCCAAATGTCCACCAACAGATGAATGGACTGAAAAAGTGTGGCACATATATTCTACGGAATACTACTCAGCCATAAAGAGCAAGACCCTGCCATTTGATAGAAAATGGATGAATATGGAAGATTTACTGCTGAGTGCAGCAAGCCAGGCTATGGAAAAGACACTGTCTCCACTTCATATATACTGACTGCACTCACGGTGGAAGCTGAAAGATTAGAGGATACAGAAGCATGGAGAATGGTGACCATTACTGGAGGTGTGTGGGAAGAGGGTGGAAGAAGAGGACGAGTGAAAGAAAAGGATTCAAAGAGAAAAAAAAAAAAAAAAAAAAACAGGGATAAGACATTTATGAGACATGGAAATGGAAGATTATCTGTTGATGATAATGTGTATGATATCTTCGACTAGACTGGTGTGAAGTGTATTCATGGTGGGTAATTTCACTGTACAAGCTGTAGTGATGTATAGCGATTGAATATATAAAATAAATTTTTTAAAACCCACACAGGTGGGTATTTCACAGATAAATACCTGTCAGTATACACTCTACACACTGACCAACAGGCAATGGGGCATGCGTGACAATTTTTGTGTGTTTCCAGTTTGGTAATTCATTGCTAAGAGTTCATTTTCTGGATTTTTTTTATCATTTTTTGAGGTGAGCACATCGGAATTCTCAGTGAATCCACTGACATCTGACCTTTTAGTTCAGAGCATTTGGTTGTCTCCAATATACCATACGTTCTGTGTTCGTAATTTAAAAACAAAAACAAAACAAACAAAAAAACATTGGCTCAGAGAGGTTACATTTCTGTCCTAAAATAGAGTCTTCCCATTTTAAACAAGATTATAATTTGATTTAAAACATATTAGTGAGAGAGATGTCACAGTGTACTAACATGAAGAAGATTCCTTTTTCCACATCGAGGGCCATGCCAAGCTACACCAAGCTCTCCTTCCACCCCCTCTGGGCTCAACCTCCACACCATTTCTGAGCTTTGGGTCTCATATCTGTCTGTCCAGAAGCTTCTGTCATATAGAACCTGCTGGGACCAGACTGGACTGTCACCAGAGCCTTGCTCAGTGTCTGCTGGAAGGAGCGATCTCACCCTATTTCTCTCAGAGCAGCAAGTGCAGACGGTGCAGACACCCAAGAGACCCTCACCATGGACACTACAGAGCAAGCATCTCCCTCATTTCTGGACACATGGGCACGCCACCAACATGATTTTTAGGCAAAAGAGTTGTTTTCAGTGGATCAAAGGCTTTTATCTCATTCTCATGCTCCCATCTCCGGAAAATGCTTACAAAATTCTGGCTTAACGCATTGGCTCGAAACAATAGAATTTTGTCTTGACACTAATGACATTTATTTCCCCATAGGGGAAAACTTCTCCGGCTGTTGGGATTTGACTAGAGAGAAGGTATAAGACCATACAAGGAGAGGGGGAGTAGCCCCAACTGTACACTTGGAAATATTTTTGAAAACATATTTGTAGAAATAGAAACTGCATCCTTTAAATATAATTGGCTCTTTTCTTCACCTATAGCAATAAGAATTGATTTTTTCCTTTGAAAACGTCATTTTCATATAAATCTCTAAGAAATAGTGCATCTCTCTTACTAAAGAGTTTTTTTTTTTAATCTTAACGTATGGAAATTAAGGATCAATTTGTTGATGAGAGGCATGAAGGAAATATTCTGAGCTTCATGGTCCATTGATCACTGGATATAGGTTTGAAGTCGGCACACAGTTTTCACCGCAGGATTGTGGAGCAGAGAAAAGTGCTCTTCAGTTTCTTGGTATCCTCTGGCAGAGTAGGTGGCATTTCCATCAGTGTCTCTTTACCAGCAAAGTTATCATTTTGAGAGCAATGTGGTACAAGTATTATTCTTAAAAAAAAAACTTAAATGAAATAAACTTAAAGAAATGAATAAAGCATCTGTAATATTTCTTTACCTAAGCTCAATTGCTTGAGTTAAGCAGCTTACTTTTTAAACTGTATCTTATGGCAATAAATATATAGTTCTGGAAAAAAATAAAAAACTTAGCTAACCGTGAATAAATCACCAGTGTAGAAAGCTAGATGTGATGAAAACTTTCCAGAGAGCTTTGGATTTCCTTTTGAAGGAAAGCTTTAAAATGATCATGATTCGTGTAAATCTGAAGCGAAGGTGCCGGATATTTGGTTCATCTGAGCATCAAAGAAAACAAAAGCAAACCACTGTATAGAGAAATCTGTAGGAACTTCAGCTCATGATGTCTGATTACTATCTAAATGGACCCAAGTCATCCTACACTCCCTCCACCAAACGTCTTGTCAACGTCAATCATGTTTCCAGAAGGTACGCTTATTCTGGAATTTGCCGGTTCTCAGGGTTCCACGTTACTGCAAAGTGAGTTTCACTCACTCACACAAACGTAACAAGAATTATTTTTCAATGGCATTTTTCCCTTTAGGAGAAAGTAAATCGATACATTTATCTGAACTTTTATCACATAAAAATAAAGTTTACACTAAAATTTCACTTCATGTTTTAGCCTCTGGTTAAGCTTTCAAAATCTATATAAGATTTAGTGTATGATATTGATACATAAGATAAAAACAGCATTTTGTAAACCCTAAGGACCTATAATACTATTTCTTTTTACAGAAATTCTCTATTACCTTTTGCATACTCTATTTAGAATTAAGAAAATCTGGTTTACACTCTGGGGTTGATTCTGGACTACTGGATCTCAGGTATCTGAGGCTGGGACACTTATCACGGTACTGACCCTCAGAACCTACCACGTTTTATTGTTCTTTCTACAAGCCCAGAACACGGGATGATAACAGTGGGAAGTGTCTCACTGCATTCCAGCGTCTCAATCCCGGCTCTCCGAGGGTAGGCGGTGTCCTCGTGCTTACATATAGTTGAGGAAACGGTGACTCCAGACAGCTTCGCGATTTCCGACGACACCCAAGACCACACAGATTATCATTAGTGGGGTCAAGAGTCGCGGCAGGTGGTCTGTGTGCCTCGGAAGTCGGGAGCACCCTGCTAGGAAAGCACATTCAGTCTTGCCAGCCCAGCTCCAGCACCTGCAGCTCAGGGACAAGGCTGAGGACAGCACAGGTTACACACGGGGTGACACTCCGAGGTGCAAGATGTATTTGTTCTCAGTGGCCTTTCCGGTGACCGTTCAGATCCAGCTGGGTCATTCCTCCCTTCCCGGGTTCCAGTCCCCCAGTGGAACTCAGTACTGAGTTCTCCTTGTTGCCGCTGCTGAAGGCCCTGGTGGCTGAGCCCTTGATCGGACTTTCCGTTTACTTCTACTCACAGACAAACAAAACAAGCTACGTCAGTCTCAGCCTTGCACAGAGAATTTCAAGCAGCCATCATTTTGTTTTAAGAAAATGACCCTAAGCTCCTGGCCCTGGTGAAGAGATCTGGCAGGAGACATCGAATCTGGTCAATAAGCGCCCCAAGTCTCAGAGCCGTGGGGAAGGCGGAGCTGGGAGGACGAGCCTGGGCTGAGTGATGGGGCTGTGCCAGGAGAGCTGAACCTGGCCGTGCGCTGGGTGAGCAGTTTGGATGCCGTAAATCGCACCGACACCGGAAACACAAAGGCCCCGCACATTTTATGCTATTTATCTTTTAAAAGATCTGGCCTTCTGAACACACAGTCAGGAATTCCCAGGATGACATTTTCTTTTCTCTGATTCTGGCAGAGTTTTCTGACCTTTGAGAAACTGCTAGAATAGAGGCAGTTTGTCTGGGCCTGTGAGTGTCCCCTAGAATGATGGCAATGGGTGAGGTGCGGAGGGCGGACTTTGCGGAGCTTTCTCTGCATTAAATGCTTCCAATTTTGGCACAGAGACTGAGTGGAAAGAGAGCCACAGCAACCAATTAAGAGGCGGCCAGTCAGACTCTGGGGACATTCTGTCACGAGCTGTCTTACAACCACAGCAGCAGTGCCATCTCCACTTGGCCTGCAACTGTGCATCTCACTCCCCGCGACAGGAACAGAGAGAAGATGAGGAAGGGAAGGAAAAGTCCCACAGGGAGGAGAAGAAGAGAGTACACCCACAGTGACACTGGGGCTCAGACAGAGTACACTCACAGTGGCACTGGGGGTCAGATAGGCTGAGCGCTCAGAATCCCAGGCAAAGAGCTCCAACCCTTCGGGGGTCCGCTGTCACAACAATGTGGAAGCCTGTGTCTTCACAATGGTTGCACGTTCTTCTGTCCTACGGTCAGCCCCTCAATCGAATCTCCTCCCCAGTGAACCCTCAAGTGTGGTGAAGAGGAGAGGCTGAATGGACCCACCCCGCCTCCAGCACCCCCAAATGAGTCGACTTTCCAGGGCGTCCTAAGACATTCCCCGGCCGTGTCGGTGGCCGGAACAGGGACGCTCTCCCTTCATTGTTCTCCCTGGTGCTCTCACACCCCACACCCACCCCTTTGGTGAATTGCTCCTTGCTGAAAGCAGTCCCTTGATAATTGGATGACGTGCCACTTAATTCTGCAGGTACCTCCTGTTTGATGAATTTTTGAGCACGAACTACTTATATTTGATAAACCTGCTATTGCTTAGCTTTTTAATTAATTTATTTATTTTTGCTTTAGCATTCTTACTTGAGAACTCTGGAAGAAAATCTACTCGTTACATGATCTCAAAGGGGATACAGAGAAATAGAACAAAGAGTGTTTCATTAGTAGAAGGTCTCTACAGAGAGACAGAGATCACCGGCAACAGTGTGAGTTTCTACCCAAAACACCTCACAGAATAAAGACTTCTCACAGGGTAGGGTCATTGCCCAGTGCTGCTGATCAAGGGAGTGATGTAACGCCATCACAGTCTGATAAGTTATACAGATAACATCCTCCACTCAGAACTCGGTGAGACTCACTCACTCGCAGGTGTGTCCAGAGCATCTAGGCTGTTCTCACTTCACAGAGGTTTGCCTAAAGCACTAATTTACTATAATAATTAATTTTGCGTTCAGAAGTTTAAACCAGTTAGGAGAGAGTAATGGTTTGAAAATGAGGCATTCTGGTCTCGGCATATCCACAGGTGTGCTCCAAGAACACCAGTGGCACACCAACCACCTAAGAAGCTGACTCTTCAGTCCTTAGAAAAAGGACACCACCATTGTCAACACCACCCCTGACACTGAAAATCCTGTTTGTCCTAATGGCAATGATGACCTACTGTTATTAACAGCTAAGAAGCACTATTTTGCTAATGTTTTGCATATACAATCTTCCACCAATCTCATGAGATAATTATTATTAGCCTTTCTGCTACAATGTCATTATGTTCAGTTTTTTTATTTTTTCATTTAAAGAGAGAGATTTTTGCTATAGGGTGTATGTGCTTAGTGGAGAGACAGAGATAGAAAGAGAGAAATTATCCCCCAGGGGGAATGGCCATGCCATAATCCCTTCTCCTGCAGTCTCCTCTCAGGATTTTGGGCATGCACACACACATGCTTGACATGAGCTTTAAGCTGCCGGGACAGAACTCAAACCATGGTCGGCTACGTGGGAGTCCAGTGACATAACTATTATTCCACCTGTGGGTCCCATGATTCAGTTTTTTAAAGTGAGAAAGCCAAAACTCAGAGGGACTTACCTAAGATCATAGAGCTATTTTTTGACCCAGTCAGAATTTAAACCCAAAATAAATAAATAAACAAATAATATTGTTAGGTTGCTATAGGGCATATGCACTTGCTTAAAAAGGAGAGAAAGAGAGAAATCCCCCCACTCTGAGGTGATGGGTGCACTGCAATCCCTTCTCCTTCATTTTCCTCTCCAGATTATGGTCATGCATGCACACATGCCCAATGTGATTCTTAAGCCATCGGTCCGGGCCTTGAACCAAACAGGCAGCCATGTGGGACCCAATGTCTCTCAGGTTCCAGGCCATCTGCTTACCCCTCCCCAAATGTACATTGATTCTGACGTTTACCACCATTTTTTTTTTTTTTGAAGTTGATTCATTCACATTTTCTGTGAGCAAGAGAGACAAAGAGGAAGATGGGGGCCAGTTCTCCGCAGGGTCCTGGGACCAGGCCCACAGCCAGCCCATGTTTGCCCGGAGCCACGGGTGGGAGCAGGCTCACCCAGGGAGGTCTCTGGGCTTGAACTAGGGATCTCCCCATGGTGTTCGGCCTCACAGAGCGTTACGTTTGATCACTGCACCATTGTCCAGCCCCTTATCCTTAGTTTTTGGAAAGGTTATATTTATTTTTTCCAGGAGCAAGACAAAGAGAGTCAGACAGAGAGACAGGACCCCCGACAGATTCCTATCACTGTGACCCACCCCAGGCCACAGCTAGCCATGGGCACATGTGCACCTTCTGTGTTGGGGGAGACCCCACGTGAAGCCAGAGCCTTCCCGCGTGGGCCGGCCTGACCTAGTGTGGCAGTGACTGCGCCTCTGCCTGGCCCCGCCCTTCCGTCCCACTGCACGGTGGAGTCCTGCTGTGTGCCACATACTGGCTTAGAAACCTGCAATTCGTTCACAAGGAAATAGGGCATCGCCTGTACCCTTGTGAACATTCAACTTTCCTCAATAAAAAGTCTGTAAGCTGTGCTTCTCCCGTGGTCAGAAGTTACACATGGAGAAGGGGAAGAGTCTTGGGGGGAGCTGCAGGCCCTCCAGCGCACTGAGTCACGGAAGCCCAGCCCCTGCTCCTTCTGCTCCGCCTTCTCCCCATGCTCAGTTTCACGCCGCTCTCATCAGTACTGGGTACTCATAGCTCAGCTCCCTCGTTGAAACACGTCTCCTCCACCTGAGAATGGCCCGCTCCATCTTTACAGGGAAAATTCCTCACTTCTTTCAAAGCCCGTTCCCAGGTATCGTCCTTGTAAAGCATCCTTCCCTAGAATCCCTCGCTGGCCTTGGGGTGGAGATGGGTATCCATGTGTTAGTATGTGTGAGTGTGTGTAAGTCTGTGAGGTCCTATGCATGTACATATGTGGGTGTGTATGAGTGCGTGTGGGGGGGAGGTGGGTTGTGAGAATGGGTGGGAGTGAGTGTGGGTTTGTGTGCCTGTGGGCTCGTGCGTGTGTGAGCATGTGGGGCGTGAGTGTATGTGACTGCAGGTGTGAGTGTGACAGTGGAGGATGTGAGTGTGAGTGTGGGAGCTGCCTCCTGCAGACCCCATACACGATGCACACTGCAGGAACACACGGGCAGTGCGTCCTCAGCTGCGACCATCTAGTGGCAGGTGCTCACCCCTCGCAGGTGTTACTCATATTTTACCCCCTTCCTCTGTCTCAAGGCCCGCATACATGAGGGCAGAGCAGTCCATGGATAATTAAATGAAGCTGGACATCTTGACTTCCTCAGATACCTTCCAGATGACCTAATGTGGCCACAGACATGACAAACACCAGAGACTCAACATGGCGAGGGGTGCAGGTCTGGCTGTGAGGGGCCGCTGCTCATGACAGCCTGTGTGATTTGTGACAGGCGCACTGCCTCTTCGAGTCTCATTTCTAATTAAGAGTAGAGGTGCTGTTCATCTTAGTGGTTTAAGATACGGGTTGCTCTGCCATTTATTATCTCCATGAACTTGTTCCCATGTTTCCCGGGATGTAATATTTGGTTAACAGTAAAGACTCACTATTTGAAACAGAGCCAGAGATGACATAATATATGAGGGAAAAATGCCTTAAATGGCAGTATACAGTATAAATATCAGTTGATTTTCTCTTTGCAAAATTTCTCAAATGCTAGGGCATTTTATATTCCTGAAGTGTGCTGCTATTTCCAGTGAATAGTGCATCTTTTTACAACCTTTCTCAATTGTATGTAAAATGATTCCTATGAGAGTTGACTAAGTGTTCATTTGCACAGGCTCCGTTACAGGTGTCCGAGTGTGTTTAAGTTGGAACAAAACCTCAGGGCAGTCTTTCTACTCTCTCAGGGCAGTCTTTAAGAATCAGCTTTAGCCACCGTAATGATCAGTAGATTATCAATGTGGCTGATTATCACATGAAGACACCATGATCACTCAGAATATGGCAAAGAGGAGGGAGCCATGACGAGTGGAAATGGGAGCTGATGTGGAATTCAAACCAGGTCATTCGTGACACTGTAAAGCAATGTCCTGAGAATATTTTGTAGTAGAAAATTGGACCATGTGTTGGTTCACGGTAGTTGTAAGTCTCATGATAAAAACTGTTTTGTAATAAATAGCAAATTACAGAAACTCATCAGCAGTCACAAAATCGTGAATGGTTCATATGTATTTTTGGGGGTGAGTATGTATTGCTTTTGACATACAGCTGTGCTTGCTTAAAAAATATGTTTAGAGCTGT